>NC_054541.1:37560767-37610767 GCF_017654505.1 Polyodon spathula
GGCCTTGTGCTTGGGATCGTTGTCCCGCTGAAAGGTGAATTTAATCCGAAGCTTCAGTTTTTTAGCGGACTGAAGCAGATTCTCTTGAAGTATTTTCTTGTATTTTGCTCCATCCATTCTTCCTTCAATTGTAACAAGATGCCCAGTCCCTGCTGATGAGAAGCATCCCCACAGCATGATGCTGCCACCACCATACTTCACTGTAGGGATGGTGTGTCTTGAGGAAGGGCAGTGTTAGGTTTACGCCTGTGGGTACTATTGTAGGCAGTTCATATTTTCCTAAGAGCAATAAATTAAAGGACCTCCAAGAACCTTCGATAGTCAAGATCTTGGTGGGACCTCCAATTAGAGCTGTTGGTACTATTGTAATGTACAAACCCGTTTTTAATATCGCTCTCTGAAAACGATGGCAGATTTATACGTTACAACAAGCCGAAAATAGACCACATTCCAGACTGTTCAAAGTTCATGAATCATGTTTGTTCAACATCAACAAATTATTTAATACTGGGAATCTCTTCTTAGAAAGATGGTATTTATTAAGCATGCAATAAAATAAGTTTGAAAATCACACAAAACAGTTACACAATTAAATGTCACATTAAAAGCATTACAATGAGAACTGAGGTTTAAAACAACAATTCACCAAAGAAATACTAGTACATACTGTCTCAAGGGGTCACAATACCTGAACAGATATTTTAAGAGTATTGTTACCTAGCCTGAAAAGTAGTCACTTTCAGCATTCCATTGCCTTGCGTTTCTCCGAGCGTCAGGGCTCCCAACCTTGATAGATAAATTCTTAGAGCTGAGGGCTCCAGGTGCAGTCTTTAGTTTCTTAGTCTTCTTAGGTCTGAGGCAGCTTCAAAGGTTTGGGGAGCTAGCAAAAGGTTTGAGGCAGCTAACAGATCCAGGGGAGCTATCAAAGGATAGGGTGCAGCATCAAAGGTCTGGGGCAGCTAGCAAAAGGTTGGGCGGCTAGCAGGTCCAAGGGAGCTAGCGGGTCCGGGGGAGCATCAAAGGTCTGGGGCGGCCAGCAGGTCCAGGGGAGCATCAAAGGTTTGGGGCAGCATCAGAGGGTAGGGTGCAGCTAGCAGAGTTCTGGGCGGAGCTGGGCGGAGCATCAAAAGGTTTGGGCCAGCTAGCAGAGGTCCGAGGGAGCAAGGAGCTGGGCTAAAGCAGGGGTTTTATACTTTTCAAACAAAGAGATTATCTGAAATTCCCGCTGCATGCTCCGATTGGCTATTTTGTAGTACATGGGCTTGCAATTTTGATTGATTGCTCACCCGCCTTCCTCTGTCTGATTATCATAATCTGGAAAGGGGAAACTTTAAAACATGCCTCTTTATTCTGAATTCCTGTTATTTTTACCATAAGAAATTACATTTCTTTAGACACCAACATGTCTGGCTGCGATTTTGGTTATGGTTTGGTTTTGGTTATGGTTTGGGATTGTAAACAGTATAATTCTTATGGATTTATTACCTGGGTTATTCTATACTTGTTAGGCTATTTAAGAATAAAAACGCTTGCATGTTGTAATCATAGTGGTATTAAATATGTGAAATTTGTCTTAAATCTTTTAAGACATTTTTCTCTCTTTTTCAGACTCCTATGCTAAACCGCCTCTCTCTCCCTAGACGGGTTAATTAAATCGCGGAGACGGGTTTGATTAGCCATTTGTTTCCTGAGTGCCTGGTGCATTCAAGTTGTGAGGTTGATCGTTATTTCTAGGCAAAGCTAGACAAAGTTGATTAAGGTTCATTCAATGTAGATTCCAGATAATATAACATCATAAAAAGATAACATAGGAAAGTTCATGACATTTGCAATATATTTGTGATGACAATGCCTATAGAACCTACACGCCACACATAGCTCTTTGAGTTTTGGCCAAAAAGCTCTATCTTGGTCTCATCTGACCACAAAACCTTTTCCCACATCACAGCTGGGTCACTCTCATGCTTTCTGGCAAACTACAGACGCACCTTCAGATGGTACTTTTTGAGTAACGGCTTCTTTCTTGCCACCCTCCCGTACAGGCCAGTGTTATGCAGAGCTCTTGATATGGTTGAGTGGTGCACCATTACTCCACTCCCAGCCACTGAACTCTGTAGCTCCGTCAAAGTGATTGTTGGCCTCTCTGTGGCTTCTCTCACAAGTCTCCTTCTTGTTTGAGCTCTGAGTTTTGAGGGACGGCCTTTTCTTGGCAGTGCCTGGGTGGTGTGATGCAGCTTCCACTTCCTGATTATTGATCCAACTGTGCTCACTGGGAAATCCAAACACTTGGATATTATTTTGTACCCTTTCCCTAATCTATGCATTTGTATTACTTTATCTCTAACTTCTGTAGCATGCTCTTTGGTCTTCATTTTTCTTCAGATTCACAGCCTTACCAATGATCCTTCAACAGTGGGGTTTTTATCCAGAAAATGTGACAGCAACTTTAATGGTTCACAGGTGGAGGCCAATGGTAAGGTAATTGTGTCCTCGTTAGGGCAATTTCTTTCATCGGTGCAAACTGGCAGCTTCCACAGCACAGGGGTTGAATACTTATGCAAGCACGATATTTCAGTTTTTTATTTTTCTTAAAAATATTTCCTAACATAAAACCAATGTCACCTTACAATAATTGATTCTGAGTTTCAGTGATTAAATATAAAATATCAAACAGAACAAAATTTCAATATACCATTTGTAACTCGGTAATATGAGAAAATTGGTCAGAGGTCTGAATACTTTTGCAAGGCACTGTATATTATTTTGTTTAATTAATTTAATATTAAAAATATGATAAAACATACCCTGTGGTCCAGTTGTGACACGAGTCTCAGTATCCAGCGGTGGAATCACTGCTGGTCCAGGTGAAACACTGGGGTTTATAATAATATCCTCCAGTAATTCTGCATCAGGAGGACATGATTCACTGTCTGAAATCTTTTTTTTTCTGCCTCTGACTGCATTCACCTGAAGAGATGAATGCAGAATATTTGCTTATTTCTTTTGGCACCAAGAACCTCATGCCGTACAGTTTTATTTTTTTATCCTTTCTTACTGTCCTTTCTCTCCCTCTCTCTGATGTACCCTCTCTCTGTCTGGACTCACTGATGGCTTAATCATACCTTGACCCTACACCACTACATTATAACTATAGTCATATTAACTCATAACCTGTATGCACAGATACGGGGGGGGGGGGGGGGGGGGTCAAAGTTTTTTGGAAAAATAGCTGGCTGGAGGCTAATTTGAACTGGAGGAGCACATTTTGTACAGGAACAAAATGTTTTGAAAATTACTCATATAGTGACAATTAACTATTTCAAACACCTCAGGCAGTTCATGTGTATGGAACAGGACTCAATATCTATTACTAATATTATTATGATGAAGAAGAAGGAGACTGGAGAAGGTAATAATATTTAATTTTAGGGAGATCTTGGCAAATAAGGATTTAATCCTTTAGGATTGTGTTTTATAATAACATGTGCATATATTATTTTATGTTAATTTTAAAATAAAGCCTTTCGTTCATTATTTTCAATTCACCTCATGCCTGCTCTTAATTATCCACTTCCAAAAATGATAAGACAATATTTATATAGGCAATTTCAGTCATTTATATGACGTTTAGAATACGGTTAAAAAGACGCATAGATCCTTGTGTATCTTTATATGTTAGGTGCCATGAATTTATAAGAAAACTTGTATTAACCTTTACAATATTACTAATGATGGACACAACAATTAACTTTTACATGTGTCGTATGTTTAGCAGACCTCGTTGACTACATAGCTTCTTTCATTTCCAGTGTTCTAAATATGTTGCTTTGTGCAGCTTGTCATAGTGATGTTGTATGTTATAATCTTTAATAACTGCAAGCGTTGCACTCTAAAACAGACATACTGTCTTGCCGTCAAATTATGCAGTGAACAAACAATCATCTAGCTAACAATTTTGGAATCTTCACAAAGTAAAATAAATAATTTAAACAAGCCTTCGCTTCACTATCCTAATCAAAATTATGTGTGCTGTGTGTGTGAGGAAACTGATCATGTGTGTTATTTGATTGGCTATTTTACTACCTCTGTGAGCTGTGACTGGCTTAACCTTTTGCTGACAGCCCATTATATTAAATTCGATCGATGACTTAATAGCTTACTACGCGGTGACAAGTGTGTTATATTATATCTGTCTTCAAATTAGTTATACAGGAAGCCATCTCTTGTATTTTTATAACTTTACTTTTCCTGCTTTTAGGTCTGATGATGTACATCTGAAGATCCAGGATCACAGGAAGACTTTGACTGCTGTTTGTAACTCTGACATATTGATAGAAACTGAATATGAAGAATTGGGATCAAGGAATTTTGTGCTAAGTAACACAACTAATATTCATGAAACTGATGACATTCAGCAAGAATCACCATATTTTTCTATAGAAAATGGTGATGATACACTTTTCCAAGGTGCCACTGTCACCAAGGCACAATCTATTTTATTGGTTTATCCTTTTATTTTGAAACATGGTTTAAGTAAAGAAGCAACAACAGATCTATTACAGTTATTAGATGTCATATGTCCAGGTGTATTTCCTCCTAGTGTTTTCCAGCTGCTAAAACAATTCTCTAACTACAAAGATGTTTGTGAAATTCACTTTTATTGCCATGTTTGTTTTGCTTATTGTGGAACTGATCCATCATGCATCAGCTGCCCAGATTGTAATGAGGCCTTGTTACTTGATAACATGAAGAGCTATTTTATTTATTTACCCATTGAAAAACAACTTAAAGATTTCTTGCAATTTATTGATGGAGCTACACACATCATTGACTGGGAAAAATGTACCAAAAGTAATGTCTTTTGTGATGTATATGATGGATTGTGTTTAGAAAAATTTCAGTTTGGCAAAAATGACTTCTCCCTAACATGGAATTTTTGATGGAGTACCAGTGTTTAAATCATCCTCGTATTCAATTTGGCCCCTTCAGCTCCAAACCACGCATTGACACATTCCCTAAACCATTTGTTGGAGAAACTGTAAAGTTGGGTAATGAGGGGTTTGTGTGGGAAAACCCTTACACTCAAAATTCTGTGACTAGCAGGGTTTTTCCTGTAATTTGTACATGTGACAGTGTTGCAAGGCCTCTTTTACAGAATATGGTATAGATTAATTGAGAGTATGGATGTAGCTGATGTGAACAAAAAGGGGGGCATGCGCCCAAGGGTAGTGAGTTTTGTCATGTATAGTCTGATGTTTTGTTCCAATGTAGTGCAAACTCATAATTCAGTGGTAAAATGTTCTTGCAATTGTGGGCCTATGTGGGCATGGTCATGCTTTCCTTTTGAATCATTTAATCATTGTATTCTTGGTTTTTGTCAAGGGTCCAGAGGTGTACCAATGCAAATATTAAAAAATGTTTGCTTTCTGAGGGATTTTTATTTTGCACATGCTAGCCATAAATGTGCTGTTATGTTGCATCAACTACTTAATTCCTTCACGCCCAGGAGCATTTTAGCAGTGCGTACAGATGTTAAATGTCTTGGTTGTTGTCAAGAAGTGAGCATTTCTCATAGACTTGTGCTTGAAGTATTTTATAATTTGAGTTTGCCTTTAGAGGAGTACACTATTTAAAATTTGTAATGTACAATTTTCCTCTATTACTCACACAGGGCAGACTAGGAGAGCTAATTATGCTGTATGTTTTAACAAAAGATTTGCGTTTATTACTGTTTTGGTTCAAGTGTCCTTTCCAGACAGGAGAGATTTGGTTTTCATCCTAAGGCTCTTGCAGTTTGTGGAGAGATTTAATGTAAAATGGAAACATTTCTCAATTAAATGTTCCTTTTTATGTGAAATGGAGGATATTAATCAGGAGATTGCAGTTTCACCTTTAGACTGGGGGGGTGGGGGGGGGGTGTGTGTGTGTGTGTGTGTGTGTGTGTCATTACATCAGCCAATGACAGAATGTATATTTGTGCTTTGCCAAATGTTCTAGAGAGTGACTAGTTAATGTGTTAGTCAGGTTGAGCTGATAGTCGATCAAACCAGAAATCATGATGTTTGAAAATATTATAGATTACATGTGCTTTCCCTGCTGGAAAAACCATTAGAAAACATCAGAAATTTTACAGGTAACAAAATGGCTGCAAAATTCCTGTTTTTATTTATTTTTTTATTTTTTTGGCACCCATTTACATCAAAACCAATGCCTACAAATGACAGGAAAAATGCAGGCATTTCGTGCAATGTTAATCTGTTGTATTCAAATGGGAGGTTTTTTTTGTTTGTTTGTTTTTTCTACAATGTGTTTACTATAGAGACCGATCCCAGCTGCCAAACAAATCCTGCAATTTAGCCAATGGCATTAAGCCGCGAGGAACACGTGACACTCTAGGCAACCGGCACCCATTTTCGGGGTCATCGCCAGGCAAGAAATACAGAGCGTACACTGCTGTGGTCGGCAACTGCTGGGGAAAAAAAAAAATCGCTTGGAATTTCAAATTATCATCATTATCGCAACTTCACTTAGAAGATTAATACAGACAACTTCAGAGATGAAATGCAGTTTTCAGTTTATTCATTTTTTATTTCATTATGGAGATAATGATAAAGCTCTGCACTATCTATTATAAGCTATTAAAACTTGTCTTCTCCTTTTCCTAGTACAGTGGTTACTGGGTTGCAGATTATAAGGCACAGGGTGGCTTTCAAATGTAAAATATAGAAAAGTTTTTCGTTACATTTTTCAAATAACATTACGAAAGCATTTAAAGTCGGACGAGTTGCTTGTTTCCAGTAATTTATTTGTTTGCAGAGAGTTTCAATTCCCACACTGTGCACTACACGTGATCACAATGTAGCACTTTTAGATGAACCTAATCACACGAATAAGGGTGAATAAGGCTGTCTGCTAAATCAGGTAATGATAATAATAGTAATAAAGTAAAGGTTGCTTTAAATTTTGTTTTCTGTTAATTATCAATGTTGTTCTAGTGAATCTAGTTTTATAAAAGGCTCAATTTTTTACTTGTCATGCTACTGTATTTAGCATACATTTAGTTTACATTGTGAAATGCTGTATTAAATACTGTGTTAAATTATGTAACAAAGTAGCCTACATGGTAAACTGTACAAATGTTGCATGATCATTTTTGGATGCTTTAAATGCTGTGTGTTTTTTTTTGTTTTGTTTTGTTTTGTTTTTTTACTGTGCCAATACATGAATAGACTGTTTGAATTGGTGTTGAAGCTTTTAACCTTTTTTACTGCAGAAAAATAAAACAAAAATGCTTTGTGTGTCTCTTTCTAACACACTGTTGCCTTGTGGGGATTTTGGCCTACAATCTCTCACCGGATTGTGCTCTGTCTTTGATTAATGTAAACAAAGTTCCAAATTTTAAATCTTTGCAAACATTTTTATGATTCGTGCAATTTAGAAAAACAAAACAAAAAGATTTAAGACTGAAGATTGTTAAATTGTACACAATGTAAAAGAAATAAAACTGCCTACATGTTCCAAAGAAGAAGAAAAAACAAATGTTTAATATTCAAAATTTGTGAAGAAACTTTTTGATATTGTGTTGGATATTTTTATTTTTATTTTTTTTATATGCACTGCAGTATATTTAATGCATAGACCAGAATAAGGGGACTCAAATTTGAAAATCAACTACACTTAATGGATGTCTTTTAACAAAATGCATTAGAAACACTTCAAAAACTTGTTTTCAAATGTAATGCATTTATTTCA
The DNA here is from genome assembly GCF_017654505.1 of Polyodon spathula. Lineage (NCBI taxonomy): Eukaryota > Metazoa > Chordata > Actinopteri > Acipenseriformes > Polyodontidae > Polyodon > Polyodon spathula. The sequence continues at coordinate 37,568,520 of NC_054541.1, forward strand.
TGTTTTATGAATGTCTTTTAAATACATTTCTTATGTGATTATCTGTTGAATGTGCATTTCAATTGATATTCGAATGTCTTATCTCAAACACACACACACACATTTAAAATACGTTTGTATACAATTCTGTCAAAATGTATTGCATTCTAATAAATAAATGTGTGTAAATTTCCAGTAGGGATATAAATAGACTAATGTGTGTAAGGATAGTACATAGTCCAATTATTTAATGTAGGTTAAGTGTTACGCTTACAATATTCACAACAGACTTTGCTGTTGTTAGCGTTACCCTTTATTTTATTTTTATTTTTTTACATTAGTGGTTCCTTTTTCATTTTGCCATTTATGAATCTGGTCCAATGTAGTATATTACTTGTATAGCTATTAATTAATTATTATAATTTAGTATGTATTTATTTATTTATATTGAAAATGTGTTGTTTTTTAAATATTTTACTGACAAAGTTCACTTTAAGTATTTTTCTGAAACAAGTTTTTAAAATCAGAATTTTTATTTTTTTATGTTTGCTGTTGCTCAGACATTATTCATATTCTAACATATGTATAGTAACTATACAGATGATATTTGTTATGAATTAAAAATATTTTTAAAGCAATAAATTCTAGCAATAAGTACTTTATGTCAGAGTGTAATCCTTGGTATGTTCAGGTTCTGCAGACACTCAGCTTTTCAAAAAGGTATCACACTCAATGCTTTAAATGGATATATGCATTAACTCACACAATAAGCTAAAACCCTGCCAATCACTTTTCAAAAAGGTAAAAAAATGTGCACCTGTCAAACAATTTTGTATAAAATCAGGACCATACATGACTTTCCATATTTTAAGTAGGATATCAGTAAATTACACTTATGAGGATTTTTTTGACTTTTGTGTCACATTCAAACTAGGGTATACTTGATCATAGAATGAAATCATTATTTATTTAATAATCTGCAGCGCAACAGCTTTTTAGAAATGTATAACACTGTATACTTTAAGTAGATATATGGTTTTATACATGCTCTAAAGTTAAGTCGTCTCAGTCGGCTCTCAAAATATTCGAATTCTCACAGGCCGCAAAGGGTTAGTGGAAATGTCACTCATACAATGCAGACTGCACATGTTGAATATGTGTGTTATATTAAAGAGGTGGGTTGTTTTAAAAAATAATTTCAAAACGATACAGTACAACGCAATTTTAGAAACAAATGGGCGGGCCGCATGCATTAAAGGAGAAAGGAAAAAGGCAAGTTATACATGTTAAAAGGTAAACAGTGCAGTCTCACTTTACGTTGCCTCTGCCTGTCCAGTTGCTGAGTGCTGTGTCTGTTGATCACTCATTTTCGGTCAATGTAAGCCACGTCCACATTCACAATAAGCTACTGACCAAACAATACGCCTGAAAGATAGGACTGCTGGGGCTTTTGATATCACAGTGGTCATGGGTTAGTCTCTGACATTATCGTGCACATTAAATTGTCACTCACAATACATGTAGCATGCAGGGTATGGCATGTAAATTAGCCTAACACTGTACACGTAAATGAATGCATTCTCTGTTAGTAAATGGGGCAGTAAATTTAGATTTATCGTGCACGTTAGACTCATTATTTTACACGCGCTAACTCTGAATTTAGTGCCCTTTCGTAAATGAAGCCCAAAATATGTATCTGGCTCAGCTATTTGTTTTCTGGTATTTTTTTCAGCTCTTTCTATTTCAATTAAATCAAGTCGCTATTGGGTAACTAGTAGTACTGATGGTAGTTTTCATGGCCCCAGTGCATAATACAGTCTCTGGTGGTGCCACTAGGTTTATTTGCATAGGAGCTTATGTTTGATTTTCCTGTTGCGGGGGTTATAGCTGCCAACATCTGCTATGAAAGCTGTTTGTTTGTTGTCACAACATTAAAGCAAAGTAAACATTCCTTTTCAGTAATGCAAAATAGCTAACAAAAAATAAGAATATATTAAAAAATATATTACTAATTTACATTTCAACCACAGGAGACCAAAACTGCAACTCATGGCATGAATTTGTTTTTTGATGTGGAATCAATGAATAAAAATCGCTGTTTTGTCACACTATTTAGGTAGTACCTTTCGGGCAATTTGGGTTTACATGTAGTTTTTCTTTCACGCCTTCAAAATTCAAATGATCTAGTTAATATTAAAATCTGGGGGGGCATATTTATATGTTTCTGTCAGTGTTCTAATTTGGCCTTGTGCCGCTACTGATATAGTGCAGCTTTCTTAACCTGGGTTTACGAGGTTGTAGTTTGTGTTAAAGAACCAAAAGTGCCAACTGCTTAAATTGTAAATAAATAAATAAATACATAATGAGGGGAGCAAAACAAAAGCCCAGACATAGCGTTAGACAAATACCTAAAAAAATACCAACATTCCCCAAGGGAACACTTTGCACTATGCATGCATTATTTGCTCAACATCTTTTACTGCAGATTCCTAGAAATGCTTAAAATTGTCATTACTCTAACAGAAATTACCGTAAGAACTTGTTTTGTTTCGGTAATAACCAAACTGTTACAGTAGTGACACTAGAAGTAATTTATAGTAAACTATTTAAAATATTTACCAGTTACATGTGTATATATTATACAGATATAGATATATGTGTATGCATATACAGACACACTGATTGTTTATGTAAACATGTAATAAATTCTTCTAAATATATGCTATTGTGTATATGCTAATATGTATATATTATGGCTAGTCCATAATACCCAGATGGATGCTATGCCTCAGTGTAAAGTGCTTTTGGATTTTGATTTATGTAAAAAAAAAAAAAAAAATTAAACAAAAGAAAAAGAATTGCACCTGCCTTTCCAAAATTACCTTTTAGTTTATGATGAGTATGAATAAAGTAGGGCATGTCTAATGCTTTAATGTGTTTATATTTTAGAGTAACAAAGAAAGAGAGGAGGAAAGGCATAAGGAAACAAAATGCCACAAAGTAGTGCTGACAGAGTTAGACCTTTCACTGAAAAACTAAAACAAGATCCGCAAAAACACCAAGAATACCTCAGGCAGGAAAGGGAAAGAAATGCTGGAAGACAAAATTAGGGCAAAATGAAAAGTGTAAATGAAATGTTAAAAAGGGAACAGCGAAGCCAAAGCAAATGGTGGAAGGTTAATCAAAAGAGATACAGACAGGCAGTAAAAAAATAGGCAAGAAATTGAGAAGTTTTGTTCAGCACCCACACCCCCAAGTGCACCCAGTGACAGTGACAGTGGCACTGCAGGAAGTGCAGCACCGAGAAGTAGAGGCAGAAAGTATGTGAAAAGGGATAGGGCTTTTCTTTGGCACAGAAATGTTTATATTCTGTTTTATTTTTCAAGTTAAAAGTTAAGGACATGAATTTGCAAGTTAAAGAGTGTGACAACCATTAATTTAGCCAGAGACCTTTTTTTTTTTTTTGCTGGTTTGATTACTTTAAAGTTAGAAATGAATCACTTTTTTGTTCAAACATTTACAAAAAAAAAAAATGTTTTCAGAAGCTGTGCAGTGTTATTTGTTTGTTCTTTTTAATGTTATAACTCAATTTTTTCTCACATTGATTGGTGTCTTGTGATTAGCATAAAAATATAAACTAGGTCAGTCAGTTTTTATTTTAAAATTAACTTGAACAAAATAATAACTTAAGATGTATGCATATAGTACACATTCAGTTTAATAGCATTGATTTAGACATTACTGCAGTATAAAGAAAGTGAGTGGTATATATTTAATGAGTTATTATTGTTATTATTATTATTATTATTATTGTGTCCAATCTACAACATAAATAACTAAATGTTTATTATAAATAACTAAATGTTTATCAATAACTGCTTTATCCTTTTACAGGGTTGCAGTGAGCCGGAGCCTAACCCAGCAGACACAGGGCGGAAGGCGGGACTACACCCTGGACGGGATGCCAGTCCATTGCAGGGCACCACACACACCAAGGGCACTTTAGAGTGACCAATCTTCCTGAACAGCATGTCTTTGGACTGTGGGAGGAAACTGGAGTACCCAGAGAAAACCCACGCGAACACGAGGAGAACATGCAAACCACACAAACCCCTAGGCCGGATTCAAACCTAGGACCCTGGTGCTGTGAGGCAGCAGTGCTAACCACTACGCCACCATGCTGTAATATTTTTTTATTATTATTTTTTTTTCTGTATGTTTTCTCATTAGCTATACATCAAATGCAAAATGTTTGAAGCACATATGTTTGTAACGTGACTGGAAAAGTAAAACAAGAAGTTTAATCATTTTAAAACAGATATAAAGATGATTTAAACTTCTACTTTGCATAATGTCCTACACATTTTAAAGAAAATGGTTAAGGGAAATGTGATTTTTTTTTAAACAAACACCTAGAACCAAACTCAATAATAGAAGCCGTCAGAGACAAAACCAACTATCTTGTTACAAACACAAAAGGAATCAATTGAAAATGTAAGTAATTGTATATATTTCTCTGTTTTAGAGAAATTGAGACAATTTTAGTATTGCAATCATACTCCAACAAGAACAAAGAAGAACACTATCAGATCACCTTGGCAGAAATAAAGTGTGCTGTGAAACCATTAAAGTAAAGGGAAAGCACTTAGAGAAGATAGGCTTTTAATAAGAAATATGCTGATGAAATTGCTACTTAGAAAAAAAAGACACAGTAAAAGGTACATTTCCTAAAAAATGTTATAAGGCCCTTATTAAACAAATTTCCGTCAGGGTCCAAAAACAAGCTCGCAATTTATTGCATTACCTCCCTTCCCTGCACTGGGTATTAAAAAAAGACAAATGAAATACCTACAGGTCAAACTGGGTTTATGAAGGAATGGAAATCTAAGGGAAATAATAAATCTAACACAGACTGTGAGAGGGGCAGCGCTTTCCTAGCAGAAGAGATATCTTCTAAGAGTGTTTATTGGGATTGAGTAGAGGATACAAATTTCATTTCAGTGGCATCTTTCTCCCCTGGGTTAAGATACTGCATGAATGCATATGAGCTGTTCAAAGGACCTAATATGGAAAATATCTGTAACTCACAGGGATCGTGGCAGGGATGTATGTTCTCTCCTTGCTGTTTCTTGTGTTTTAAAACCTTTTCTCCTCTGCAAACTGCATACTATTTTAGTACAGACAATATAGCAGCATTCCTTATTTATACATATTTTTGCACTGACATGCAAATACTACTGTAATATACAATCTTGCATGATATTATCAGGAATTATGCTGTAAGGGTTACTACTCGGCAGACATTTTAATAACCATAGTGCCATGCTAGATATAATGCACATGAGCATCAATAGAGCTGTAGATGTAATATACATATGTTTCAGTACACGCTTTATTATAAGCTCTATTATATTGCATTACCTGGAGGTGCTGTGGGATAGCTGTCGTATCTCTGAAGATGGGTGGTGCATCTGAATACATCCTATGATACTACTTCTAGCGTCACCATAAACAAAAAACAACAACAACAGAAGCGCTTTAAAGTACATAGAGGTAACAAAATAATTGCAGTAAATATTGTCTGATTTTATATTTTGGGTCTCAAATTGCCCAAAATAAACCCATTCAAAACATACATTTCATCTTTATTTATTTATTTATTTATTATGAGAGTTTGAGTTCTTTAAAACTGCCAGTAACAATTCAGCTCCTTAGTAGCCTATCGCTACTTTTCCAGTGACTCTTGTTTTCAATGTCTCAGATGTTGCTTCATGTGACGGATGCAGCTGAAGTGTGGTATTAAAATATCTGGAAGGAGCTATTTGTAAATTCTGTTAATTTCATGCAATGAAAAATATAAATAACATATTAAAAAAAAAACATACTGTGTGCATCTTTTGAGTATGACTAAACTAACTGTATTGCTGTTTCTTTTAAGCTCATAGCTTATACATCTTGCTCTACCTGGTTGTGGACTGGTGACAAAGAAATAGAGATCGCTGGTGCCACCCTGCGACCCCCTGTTAAATCAACCTTAACCTAAGCATTGATGCAAAACACCAGAAACATCAAGACAATGCTGTTGGCTTATACCCAGATGTCATTCACATATCTTTCCATTATTGTTGTCATATTTTTTATCATTCTGATAAATAAATCTTCATTTCTATGTGAAGCTTGGCGTGTGTTATCAGTGAAAACCTGACGCTTGTCTTTCCCCATGACAAAGCTATATCAGCCTGTCATGCAGGCGTTAACCTTTCAATAAACCAAATGATGTATTCACAGAAATGCATCGAAGACATACAGTACAACTCGTCCATATATTTTAAAGTTACTGCTGGTGGGAAATTATAATTATTATTAAAATGAACAAATGTGAGACTATTGTGGAATTGTGAAGTACTTCACCCTGGACATTCTGAAATGGAAAATTTGCCAGTTCACACAAGAAATGGTTTCTGTGACGTAGGGCAAAATAGGGGAACAGATTTAATAAACCAATTAAAATGTGTTTCAAGACACTCTTAAAGAGTGACAAGTCACTTTTGAAAAGACTGAAAAAATACCATTTTAATTTAAGTTTGATCATGAAGAGTTATCAGGTTACAAAATAGTACTGTATCCATTGGGAACAAATCGCTATCAGGTCAAGAAGGTGTTCTTTTAAATTAAGTTCCTGTTCCTTTAGCCTGTGCATCTACAATGGGAAAAAGCAGTTTCACTACAAGGGTGTTCTCCTAGAGGTGTTCCGATATGCGGAAGACTACTGTGTGTGTGTGTGTGTGTGTGTAGCAACAATATATATAAATATATATATATATATATATATATATCAATATACAAATAATATATTATACACCACACACACACACACACACAGGGTTGATTTTCATGAATGCTTCAAACCTTCAAGAAAAAACTTATAATTTTAAAGCTATGAAAAATTATAATAACTGTACTGAATTTCTGAGTAATCTGAACAATAGAAAAATCTTAAAAAGCCACAACCTGAAGTATACTAAAATAAAACAGAATCAAATAAGAGCGCAAAAGCCTGCATTTGTTGGAATTGATGACAACTGCTTCCACTTGAGTCAATTTTAAAATGAGATGTGAACTGCAAACAACCACAGTGTTGGAGAGTCTTTGTCATGTCAGCCACAAAGAAGGCCAAAAGCAATCATGCAATTTTATAAAATTAGGAAAGACATTTTTATAACAAATAAACCATTTAATACCAAAGTACCTCTGAAGTGGGGATATACAGTGCACAGGTATGCATTATGTACATAAATACTGGTATATAGTGTCACGGGTGACAAAGGTGTATGTGATTTATTGAATTATATTGTTGTGATTTTTAGAATGTTTTATTTCTTTTTTCTTTTTTTTCCTCACGATGTGTTGTTGTTGGAATGATTTTTTTAAGCACGTTATTGTTGTATTGATTTGTTTTGCTTTTACGTTCCCTTTCAATTCGAAAATAACTAAGCTGGTAAGTTCTCTCTGAGAGATTTACTTCCACTGATTGTACTCTACAGCCTTGAGCTTGAGAAGCTGGCTACCGCCCATTCTCTGAGTTTATTTCAGTGTTCGATCCTTTGAGCATTATATATATATATATATATATATATATATATATATATATATATATATATATTGTGAGATAGCAGGGAGGGGGTGAAAATCCTTCCCTGCTAAAAACATGTGAGAATGCACATTTGGGTGTTATTGGGCTAATTGTTTAATTGTTTTATTGTTTAGTAATCCCCTGCACCTGGTGGTAATTGTAAATTAGAGCCAGGTGCAGGGTATTTAAGAGAGACAGTCAGTTTGTTCAGGGCTGCTGAGAGAAAGGAACAGAAAGTGCGCTCTAGTTCCGAGCAGCCAGAGTAAGGTACCGTGTTCAACTGTGTGGCTATTGTGTTTCAGGTACCGGTAAACAGCTTAGCTGTCTGGGGTATTAATTAGGGGAATCCTGACTGTTTAGTTAGTGCTTCGAGAAGGAGCTGGGTGTTTGTTTGTTTTGTTTAATTTTGATTTGTGTTTATTAAAAAGTGCGCGTCATTTCTGTGTTCTGGGTCTACTTTGAAGGGAAAAGAACCCGTGCGAGCCTGTGTGGTGAGAAGCATAGTATATATATATATATATATATATATATATATATATATATATATATATATATATATATATATATCTCCTTTCACGCTTTGCTTCGGCATTGCGTCCTTTCCGTGTTGGCCCTCTGTCTTCCTTCTTCTTATTTCATATTATTATTTGATATATATATTTTGTTATATGTATATTTTTGTTGGGTTTTTTGCATTGTCTATTCTTCCCCAGGTACTGAATAGAATTCAGAGGACACGTTGCGCGCCTGTAAGGCCACGCAATTTTTGCAGCCTCGGTCTCACTCCACTACAGACCTGGAGTTTAGCCTTCTACTTGCAGCCACTCCTAAAACTACCACCCGCGGATTTTGTACATCTCACCGCGTGGTTGCTGTCTTCGGTAGCTACGCTACGAAATTCTGCACTCAGAGCGGCTGCAGTTCCTCGGGGGAAAAAAAAACAAACAAAAAAACACATAAGGAACTACTAGACTACTACTACTTTCAGTTGCCCCTTACCAAACAGGTAAGTATAGCACAACTCCATTGTCTTTTAAGACTAAGACACTGTACTAGCACTTAGCATCTCCGCCCTGAGGGTCAGCTGATGCTTCGGCGTCTAGTGCATAGCGTCTTTACGCTCGGTACATGCGCTTTGGCGTTTCCAGTGTCAGTGCCTCGGCACTTTGGAGTAGCGCTTCGGTGCTTTGTGCTTAGTGCCTCGGCACCTGGGGCTTGGTGCACGCACCTCTGCGCTCGACGCTCGGTGCATTGATGCTTGATGCATGCACCTCGACGCTCGGCGCTTTGGCGCTTGACGCATGCACCTCGACGCTCGGCGCTTCGGCGCTTGACGCTCGGTGCATCGACACTCAGTACACGCACCTCAGCGCTTCGACACTCGATGCATGCACCTTGACACTCGCCGCTTCGACGCCTTGACGCTCGGTGCATGCACCTCTACGCTTTGTCAATGGGTTCGACACAACCCATTGACACACAACGTTTCGGGTGTCTAAACTTGTCTGGGTTCCACCGTTGAGTCACCTGCCAGGCAAAATTGCCGGCAAGCGACCCACATGAGGACTGTGTGGCGTGCCTGGGACCAGAGCACGCCGCGTCTGCCTTGGCAGACAAATCGTTTTGCGCATTGTGCGCTGAATTTCAGCCACACACTCTTCGCCAGAGGGCGAAGAAAGCTGTTGGTGGCCACTCCCCTTCCTCTGGGTCGTCTTACACCCTGTCTGTCCCATCGTCGTCTACAGCGACTCCGTCCATCAAGCTGCGACTATCCAGGAGTCCCTCTCAGCTTACAGCTGGCCAGAGATCCCCAGACCATAGACGTGCTCGGGAACGCCCTCATAGCCCGTCTATCAGACCCCGAGACCACTCCCCTCGCAGGGAAAGCCCTCGTCGATCAGGGTCTTGCTCCGCGTCACCCCATAGGGGACGCTCTCGTTCCCCTCATTGGGATAGATGTTATAGGGACAAGTCAGGTGTGGCAGAGCTCACGTCAAAGATGTCCCAGTTTATGGACGTGATGATGGTCACTGATGGTCACTGTTCGAGTTGCCGTCTGTATGGTCTCCACAGCCCAGGACGCTCCTAGCCTTTCCTGATTTTATCAAGGAGGTGCAATCCACCTGGGGATCCCCAGCATCTTCACCGGCAACTTCGCAGAAGGCTTCCATGTTTGCCATGCAGGGAGCAAGTGAGGTTGGACTGGCGTCCTTCACACCAGTTGATGCTGCCTTTGCAGCCCTGGTTAAGACACCGACACTTTCGGGCCTAACTAAAGACCCTGCATGTCCTAACAGACAGTGCAGGACCACGGAGGTTCCTTTAAAGAAAGGCTATTCAGTGGCTACAGAGGCAGTTAGGTTGTCCAATGTGGCCAGCCTCTTTTCAGTTTACCAGGCTTCACTGGTGAAAGATCTCCCGGAGCACCTATCGGTGTTTCTGAGGACAGAATTGGCGTTGATTGCTCAACTCCTGGTTAAGATAGACCAGCTCAATGCAGGGGCTCAGGGCAGGAGTATTGCATCTCTGGTAGATGCCAGAAGGCAGCTCTGGCTCTTGAAGGTGAAAGTTCAAGAGCCTGACAAGGCCCCATTATTAGATGCTCCCATTACACCGGGGCACACGTTTGGCCCAGCGGTTGAGGAAATGTTGCAGCGCTCTGCTAAAGCCCGGGAGGCATCTCAGCAGATGGAGAAGATGTGGCCGCTTAAGCCTTTCCAGCCAAAGCGCCAGCAGGCGCACCAGTGGCTTAGAACACCACCGCAGCACTTGCCGCGGCCACAAGGTGCTAAGACCTCGCCTTCTACTACAGCAGCGCGTGGCCAGCCTCCTTTTGAGGGACCGCAGCGCAGAGGGTGGCTTCCTAGAGGAGGTGGCAGACCACGCCCTCGTGACTCTGGCCAGCCCTCTCGCGAACGAGCGCGGCCGAAACAGCCCTGAAATCTTCAGGCAGCTGTTGACCCACCCCTAAACTGTCCCACAGCTCCAGTTCTGGCAACAATGCACCGACGACATCTGGGTGCGTAAAATTATTTCCACTGGGTACACCCCTCAATTCGGGTTAAAACCTCCCCCCTTCCGGGGTGTCGTTGTAACTGCAGTAAAGGATTCAGTTCAGTCTGCAGCTCTGAATGTGGAAATACAGGCATTGCTCAGGAAGCAGGCCATGCAACAAGTAGACCCTGCTCTGTTTGACCAGGGATTCTATTCCAAATACTTCCTGGTGCCCAAGAAGGAAGATGGCTCTGTCCTATTTTAGATCTGCGAGTACTGAACAAATACCTGCGGGTGATATCGTTCAGGATGCTTACGCACAGGCACGTCATCCAGTCTGTCCGACAAGGCGACTGGTTCACCACCGTGGACCTGACAGATGCGTACTTTCACATTCCCATCTGCCCGGGTCACAGGAAGTATCTGCTTTTCGCATTTCAGCGCAGGGTGTACGAGTTTTGTTTCCTCCCATTCGGCCTGTCACTAGCTCCTCGAACCTTTTCAAAGTGTATGAACGCTATTCTAGCTCCCCTGTGGGCTCAAGGCGTCCGACTGCTGAACTATCTGGATGACTGGCTTGTCTGCGCACAGTCGAAGGAGCAGTTGGCACAGCACACAGTGATGGTTACAGACCATCTTCAGCGGCTAGGTCTGAAGATCAATTCAGAAAACAGCCGCCTCGTACCAAGCCAACAGACCGAGTTTTTAGGTCTACATCTGGACTCAGTGTCCATGGAAGCGACCCAGGTTGATATTCAGGTTGAGAGAAACAGTCAGCATGGAGCTGTGCCAGCGCATGCTGGGGTTGATGGCTGCCGCCTCGCAAGCCCTTCCCTTGGGCTTAGTACACCAGAGACCTCTACAGGTCTGGTTTAATGCTTTCGCGTTGCATCCGCGGAGAGACAAACACCGCAGGTTGACGGTATCCCGAACCTGCTGGAAGGCACTATGCTGGTGGAAAGTTCCGTCGAACGTCCGTCAAGGCGTGCGCTTGGGTCCCATCTTCCGAAGGGAGGTTGTCACCACCAGCGCTTCCAACCAAGGTTGGGGAGCAGTCTGGAACGGCTCAGGGACCCGCAAAGTGTAGTCAGGACCCTGGAGGTCAGCCCACATCAACGCTCTGGAGCTCAGAGCAGTGGACCTTGCCCTTCGGCACTCTGAAAGAAAAAATAACCATCAAGCCTTCACGGCCTGAAGAGCAAAAGAAGAAGAGAGTCTCCGCGCGCTGCATATAGTAAGCTCCCAGGGGGGCGGGCTTACATGTCAGCCCGCGCGAAGGCCTATCGGCAGCTTTGCTATAAAGCTCAGCCAATCCTACTGCCTGACGGCAATATCCCATACCTTGAAGGTTATTTTCTCTTTCAGGGAACCGGGGTTGCATCCGCAAACTATCGTTTTCGTACATGCGCTGTGTTAGCTGTTCCTATGGCAACGCCACAGGGGTTTACTGTTTGAAATCACTGTTTGGATCACAGGTGTAGACAATCATTTATTTAGCTGTGCACTATAAAATAAGAGAGATGGGAGATACAAAAAAAGGGGAAAGAAAAGGGAATTGGGATACGCAGTTCAGAAAACGAGGTCAGAAAACAAAATGAGAAAACAAAGTTAGAACAAGGCGGAACGAAAAGAAAAGAAAGATAGGCAGAAACAATATAGGGAGAAAGCAGAACGCGGGGATAGAGAAAAGAACAAAACAGATACAAGACCAAAGAAAGCAAGAGATTGGAGTGTTGCAGGTAGCGGCACAGGACCAGGATGTGAGGACTTTGGGTGTTGTTGGTAGTTGGGAGTTGTTGGTCGTCATCTACCAGCTAAGTGTTTTGTTGTAGTGCATTATGCTTAAACTGCAGTAGAGTCACATACCTTCTCATTGAGCTACTGTTACTTTTTATTATAACTTATCAGTGGAGTCTTTTCCCTGTTCCCTGCCTTATATTACAGCCAGAATTTAATTGATGCCGGGCTGTATTTTACTGCTACAAATGCTGTTAGATTATACTTGGCTGCTACACTAGACAATGCTGCTGAATTGTATCTGCTGCTAAAACTATATAATACTGCTAGACTGTATCTGTTGCTAAACTACATAATGTTGCTAGGTTGTATATGCTACTGGTTATATCTGCTACTAGATTATACTGTGTATTTGTATATAAATCTAGATATATGTGTATTGATATATGGTTATATGTGTTTGTGATTAATTTTAATTAGCAATTCTATTAATAGTGATCTTTCTGGTTTTATTAAACTAGTTTAACTTGTTGTATAAATTAACAGATTAATTGAAATGTCTTGAAGTGCACTGATCCTTTGTTTTATTTTTATCAGGAAACCTGTGTTGTGTGCAATATCCTACTTTAGATCGAGAGTGGAGGCCCTGCTCTGTTGCAGATTTAAACGTTTCTTTCTCCACTCAATTGACTCTGGGGAAGGCTCAGTGTTATTAGTCTGTTGGCTTGGACTCAGTGGTGGAGTGGCGCCCCCTGTTGGGGAAAGGGATAATTGAGCAGTTTTGAAATTTGGGGTGGCAGGAGATTGGAACCACGTCCCCTACTGACAATCCAGCTAGGGCAAGTGCAATATTGAATAAGGACTGGTCATGCACATTATTTTACTGTGCTACCTTGACTTGTTAGTGATGCGGTGTACTATATTAATGCCAAGTTTTGAATATAACCTGTTTTTAATAAAGAATTGCGTATTACTTATCGTCTGTGCTCCTTGCTGTGGGATGTGGGCTAGTTGCTGTCCCCCTTCGTTGATGATTCAAATCTGTGTCAATGAAAGCAGAAGGTAATTATAATAGAACAGAATTCCTTATTTTCTTTAAAAATAATGTGGCGTAGTCTGGCTATATTATTTTGGGGTCGCTACATATAGTGTAAAGGAATATATTTATTAACAGAAGTATTTTATCTAAAGGTCATGTAAAGTTGTGCACTTTGTACATAATGAAACTGGTCAGTATTCTAAAATGGACTGTAAGCACACTAAAGAAAGAGTAATTTAAACAAAATAATCTTTTGAATCACAATGAATAGTGTTTAAAAATGTAAATGAGCATGAATAACATGAATAAGAATTGCCTTTGCTCCAGTAGAAAATGAATGCATTAACATCTAATATGCATACTCAACGAATATAATTAAAAGCAGTCCTTGTTGGTTGAAGACACTACGGTACTATATGCAATCTAGCTGCCTTTTGTTGGAATACTTGTGTGGGCCTTCCTTTTAGCAATATAATGTACATTCTTGCCATATGCAATTCTTTAGTACACCAATGCCCCAGTCTCACTTTGCTATGGGTCTCTGATATGCAAACATCCAATTGCTATGCAAATTCAGAAACAGACACAGTTTTATTCTTGCTTATTGAACTTTTAAGAACATCTGCACCACAAGGAACCAAAAGCAGGTAGGTAGCTGTCTGCTGGTAACTTTAAGGTGATGTATTTATATTTTCAGTGCTGTTAGACTAACGAGATCTTTAATGCCTGTAAGTTATTTTACAATATTACAATACAGTGCAATATATATGTATCCATTCCAGCATATACACAGTTCTGTATTTCCATCAAAGTTGTTTGCATCTTATAAGTAACACATACAGAATTGTAAATTATTTAACCAAATTGATCATTTCTAATACAAACTGAATGTCCTACCTGAACAAATAAGGAACAGAAAGGGGTAGAACATTCTGGTTGTCCACTGCTCTCTACCTGCTGACAGCCCCCTGCATCCTGTCCTAGTTTATTACTGGTGCCCTGTTGTTTATTACTAACCCCTTACCGAACTATACACATTCCTCCTAGATTAACAAATTTGTTTATAGTAAATAGTGCTATGGTTTTGTGAATACAGTTATTTGCTTTCTTCTGATATTTGGTTTCAAAAACCCTACTATGAATGCTGGACTCTACTTTATATCAACACAATACATTATTATATGTACTGTAACATATCACTTTGTATTCATTACAATGAATGCACCAGTGGAACTTGGGTAAATGTGGTTCTATGTTATCCTATCCAAGAAATACACATAGGGATTGACTTTTTTTTTTCCTATGGCAAAGGCCTATTATGACCTTATCTGCCCCTCTCCATCTGTTGTGATATTTCATTAGTTTGCTGCCTGAATGTGGTTACAGTGAAAACAATGACACATCTGCTTGAGAACAGGAGTGTGATCAGGGCCAAAATCAGCCCATGAAAGGCATCAACACCTGACATGATTGTGTGGCAATGTGACACCCCTCCCCATACACTTCAATGTATATTTTAGTGGTGGTATGTGCTTAGAAAAAGCTGGTAAATAACAAATGCTAAAAAATACATTTTAAAAAATCAGCAAAAGGGTTATTTCCTAAATAAATATTTTGTGTTCATTTTAGATTCTCCCGCAATCAATGATATGTTGTAGTGGATCAACCTATGAATTAAAAAGGGGGTACTCAAGTGACCAATGGAATCCCAGTGAATTATAACTGGTCCAACTGGAGCATACAAAACAAAATTAAATCAGGGTCTATATTGTTGCTCCTCTCAAAGGTACAGGCCAGCTCAAATCCCAGCATATCAACAATGAATGCATCAGCTGAAAACAAAATTTATAACAAAGTGTTTGAAGTTAGGGTAACTGGGTAGATAGTACTGTAGTTACAACAAGAGAAAGCTTACTAGCATTTCTTTAGCAATAGTGAGATAGAAGTGCTTCAAACATTTTACTCTTGAGAATGTTTGAAGCCATCATACACTAGTATGATTCTGGTAACTTTACTTTCATGTGCTATAATGAAAAAGTATCCATTCTGTACTGTTCCTTGAAAATGTTTTATCATTTTTATTTGGAATCTGTTCATCCAACTGTGCTTATGTACAGAATCCCGTTATTTTTCAGTCACAATCACAATGCTGTCTGTCATTCTTCCCTTCACCATAGGACCTGTCAGGTGAAATGGTACTGTACTGTCAATCAACATGGACACTGCATTTCCTAGACCCACTTATTAAAACATACAGCATAATGTTTGCTGCATATCATGTACTGTATAAAATGAGATCTCTTCCTGTCACTAAGGAAACTGAAAGTTAAAAGCTCAATATTTTTCCACCTGCATTTTACTTTTTTACAAGCTTCTAAAATAAATTATTAAAAGCAAATAAGAACCGTTCTATAACCTATAGCAGAGCAGAAGCAATGCACAATCAAGATAGTATAGATTTGGAAACAAACTTGTCCTTGGATGTACATTGGCTCCTCAATTCTTCTCAGTACTAGCCAGGTGAGACTGTGACTGAGATGGAAGAGAACTCTTGGATGATTGGTTCCCGATTGGATGGCCAATTTATCTATCAATCAATCCATCCACCTGTGAGACTGGTGGATATAGAAACTTGTAGGGAGAGGAGGATAACGGTGTGGCTGTGTATAGCTTTGTGACAAATAGTTTTCTGGCCTGTGAAAAGGTGACTTTTGTTTTGTATTTTTGTATTCTTAATTAATAAAAGTCCTTGCTATCTGTTTTTTTTTATCCATTCAAGGCCCCAGTTCTCCTCCATCCAGCCAGTCTGACATGAACTGGGGAGCTGAGAAGAACTGAGCTAATTTTCACTTTTTGTTGCCAAATATATGCAATTTTGTGCTTCTGCCCTGCCACGCTTCCATTCGGAAGGACCACCAGACAACTCCTCTGGTTGTCATTTTTAATATATTGATACAGTGTGGCAGACTGAGATCAATAGGGTGAGGCAACCCGATGACAGGTGAAGACTGGATCACACCAGGCTTATTTGCAGGTGCAATTACAGATCTGAGGCATAGCCTTTGTGCACTGCCTCCTTTCCACCTCCATCAGTCTCATAGTGTTTTTTGTTTGTTTGTTTTTTACCATGGAGACCCCCCCCCCCCAACACATAAGGACAACACTTTTCCTACTATTCTCTTTTCTCCTTCACTCTTGCTAAATTGAAACCCATAATAGTGCCATTTGATGGCTAATAAACCAACTCCAAAACATACCAACAGCACTTTTTTTGACATCTCTTTTTCTATGGTGCAACTCTAAATAGTTATGTTCCTTTTTAGGTCTAGTCTATTTTCTCTGTTGTTTACATTGCACTATTAATATTATTATACCTTTAAAACATTCTAACTGCATGTTGCCCCAGCACTGCTACACTGATAACCATACAGAATCTGGATCATACTGCAAAATAAAACAATTAGCTTTGCGAGACTTCAATTATATTTGTACTTATTATTCACAAGAACAGCCAAGCTTGGTTGCAAGGGAGCACATCTTTCTCCTCTGTATAAATTCTGTAATTTTTTCACATCTTACTACTAAATTATGTCCTATAAAGCTTTAATATTGGCAATCTACTGGTATTTTCAGCCTTGCTGCATTCCTTCAGCAAGCCTGTTTTCCTCAGAAGCTTGGCAATGTATGAGAATAAAAGCTACATATGAGTATCTACACACAGCACAGCTTACAGGGCATTATAGTTTTAAACATTTGGGTTGCCAAGGAAGCCTTGGAAAATGCTGAGAGTGGAAAATTAATCATGGCTATCACATTGAAAATGAAAGAGCATGTTGATGAATAAAATACAGAATAAGATGTATACTGAATAAAAAATAGAATAGAAATGACATTTACAAAGCATATGGTTCTTCTGTTAAATGCTGCAAGAAGAAAAACACTTTCTATTTTGTTTCTTTTTTGATACATTAGTATCAAATACCTTTTGATACCTTTACCCCTGTTCTTACTTTATTTAAAATGTTGCAGTTGGATCGATATAGACCTAGCTATAAACGTTTAACAAGAAGACACTATAACATCACATAATATGTATTCATCCAATTAGTGTATATATATATATATATATATATATATATATATATATATATATATATATATATATATATATATATTAGGGCATACAAAATTAATCGTGTTTAATCTTGAGATAAAAAAAAAATCATCAGTTAATCTCGGTTTTAATAGCTAATTCAAAAGTATTCATACTCTTTGATGCTATGAGAGCATTGTCTACAAGGTGCTAGAAATTTCAGTATGATAATTCAGAACCTAATTCTAAAAAAGTCTAGAAAATGCTAGCTTGTAGGTGAACTTTCTTAGAGAGTATAAAAGGGTTAGGCATAGGATGGTTGTTGTCATTACCAATAAGCCAATATGGGAAAAAGTAAAGAGCTATCTGAAGACCTTAGACAGAAAACAGTTTATTGTCAAAAAGCTGGAAAAGGATACAAGAATATTTCCAAGCATTTGAGTATCCCAGTTTCAACTATTGTTTCTATTATCAAGAAGTACAAGACTCATGGTACTGTCACAACAGTCCCTCAGTCTGGAAGAAAGAAGGTTCTTTCACCAAGAACAAGTAGAAGAATTGTGAGAAAGGTTAATAACAATCCCAGATTGACTGCCAAAGATATTACAAGTGAATTGGCTGTATGTGGGACTGGGGTTTCCATTTCAACCATCGGTTATTTATTGCATGGTGAAGGTCTCAATGGTCACAGGCCAAGGAAAAAGACACTCTTAGGAAAATGTCACAAGGACAATCGCTTAAAGTTTGCAAAATTGCATTTGAATGATGATCTGAGTTCTGGTCAAAGGTTTTGTGAAATGATGAAACAAATATCAAGTTATTTGGTCAGGCTGATAGTCATTATGTTTGGAGAAAGTCTGGTGAGGCATACAAAGAAAGGAACAACATACCTACTTATCAAGGAAATTCATGGTTAAATTAATTTTAATATAAGCATTTCTCAGATATTTAATTCTGTTGTCTGTGTGACATGCTGGGGGTATTGTGTTGTTAACACCGATTCCAGAACATTTTTAACCAGATCTACTTCAAAGGTTGTAGATAAGGCACAGGCCACAAACTGTGTTAACTCTTTGAAGCTTGCCTTCCAAAATGCTATCTGATTGTCTGGCTTCCTAAGGTGTCATAAAACTTACCAAGCAAGCTATAGTGATGATGCAGTAGTACCATTATTGTCTTAAAAGTTAGTTAAAATGTTTTAAGAATCATTTTTAATTACACAACTTGTAGAGACAAGTTTAATAGTTATTTTAAGTAAGTGTCCCGATAAATCTGAAGGGTTTTTTGTGTTTTAAATGAATATTATAAATTAATAACTATTTTTAATATTATCCTTTGATTGTATTGTTATGTGCTTTATATGCTTGCAATCATAATTTTGTATAGAGAATGAAACAGTGATACAACTAAACTACCAGAAAAATATCAGAAAGACTGTTTTACCAAGAAGCTCTGTGAGGGCTTGTCACAAAGACGGCCGAAGTGGGTGACGTCAGACCAGAGCAAGGAAATAAGCAATAGAGAGAGATGGAGTTTATTTATTATTAATAAATAAACAGAACAGAAAATAAAAAGGTTGTAACAAATAAAAATACAAGGACACGACACATTCGCCAAAACAAAAGAGATAAACAAAACGGACTAACACTACACAAAACACGGTGATCAGATATTTTAAATATGATTATTCCTATCACAATCACTACCTCCGTCTACTCACCGAACACACAACCCTGAGTGAGTGAAAACATGTTGCTTTTATGCAGCTGTACCGAGACTCGACTGCTAATCAATCATTCAATTGGAGTCACGGTACAACTGCACGTGAATTAATAAAGTGCAGTTCCCTGTGCTCACATATTACTTTTTACTTACACATGAAGTTCTGTACAATCTCGTGCCTAAATACAATTATACATTTTTAAACACATGTGAAACACAGACCCATTTATATCCTGTGTACCAATGCCTATACACCAACATTTAACACACCACACACAACATATACAGAAAATACACACAGGGACGGGCACTTTGTCACAGCTATTATTGACAAACACAGAAGAACAGGAACTACTGCAACAAGCTCCAGGTGTGGAAGACCAAGAAAGACACCTGCAAAATCTTGAAGAAGAATCACTCGAGCAGCCCGGCAAAATCCTCAGATTACTGCAAAAGATCTGACACAAGAATTGAGAGGATGGTCAAGAAATTCACAAGCTAACAATTCAACGATACATTAACAAGATGAATGTCCATGTAAGCCTTTGTTAAACACAGGACACAAAATAAAGTGATTGGAGTTTTCCATTAAATACTTAAGCCTGGTGATTTCTTCAACCACATTTTATGGTCAGACAAATCCAATCTAACTTTTTTTCACCAAGAAAGCAACAATATGTTTGGAGAAGAGAAGACTTTAAAGAAAAGTTCATCATGACCAGTGTTAAACATGGTTGAGGTTGTGTGATGGTATGGGCTTGTTTTTCTTCCTCAGCTACTGGTGACTTTTGTATTGTAGAAGGATCCATGAATGAGGCAAAACATCAAGACATTTTGCACTGTAATTTGTTACCCAGTGGTAGAAGGCTTATTGGACAGAAGTTTGTACTGCAGCAGGATAATGACCCTAAGCATTCTGAGAAGTCTACAATGGAATTTCTGAAAAAAGGAAGATTACAGTTATGGATTGGTCACTTCAGTCCCCAGACTTGAATCCCATTGATATGTTGTGGATTGACTTGAAGGCTGTTGTTGCAAAAAGGAAAACAAAGTCGATGGCAAAACTCAAAGCTGTATATGTTGAATAATGGACAAAAATATCTCAGGAAAGATGTCAGAAACTGGTTTTAAAATACAAAAAAAGGCTGCAAGCTGTAAATGAAACAAAAGGTGGGCACAAAAAATACTAATGGAAGGGTGCCCAAATACTTTTGTCAAGTATGAAATTAGATGTAGCATGTTATTTTCCATTTTATGCATGTTGTGTAATAATATGTTGTTTTATTATAAGCTGAATCTCTACTTTAATGTAAACCTTTCAATAAAATAATTAGAAATCACTTTCTTGTGGGTTTTTCTTTTCATTTTTTTAACTGTCCAAATCGAAAATCCTTTGGTCTGACATATAATATATATATATATATATATATATATATATAATATATATATATATTATATATAATATATATATATCCTATAGACTCTTCAGCAGGGATCAGTAGTGAACCTAAGCTCCTTAAGTAGCTTCCTCATGCACGAGCAGCTCCGGGAAAAAGTATTTGTACAAAAAGCTATTGTACATCTTATCGTCCCTGGCCCCAGCGCTATTATTAATCCTTGTTCACTCTAACCTACAGAGGTGTACTGGATCTCAAAACAATTCTACTGAATGTGATGTAGCTACTCTGCTTGTGCAGTGTGGTGAGATACCTTACACAACACCAAGGTTTTTGCTCTTCTCCTAGACAGAATATTGAAATTCCAGGGCACCAAGGACAGGGCAGGTGATATTTGCCCCAAATTCATGCCCAGTGGGGAGACTGTTCCCTCTTCCAACGATGTCATTTCTGACAGCAGTCATTTTTTCTTTGGGGTATTCCTTCCACACAATCTCCAGGACCAGTTCTGCTAAGCTGTAGTGATATGACAAGATAAGAATCAAAGGTGATATGTCTGCAGGCATTTATGATGCAATTTAAAGAAATGAAAGCTGCATTATTATTAATTTGTATTCTGTTTGCATCTGGTTTGTTTTTAATAAACCTTACCAGCTTCACTGTATGCCTTCATCTTGTCTGCTGTCATTTGTCTCTAGTTATCCAAGAACCATCAAGGAAACAATTTCAGTCTACATGTATCTCTCTTCTCTCTCTCTCTCTCTCTCTCTCTCTCTCTCTCTCTCTCTCTCTCTCTCTGGGCTTGCTGATTGGTAAAGGTTGCCAGTTTTTTTGCTTTTTTAGACATCCGTTTACACTTCTGACACAGGGAAGATTGTTTCAAATAAATAAACCTTTCATGTGGCTGTTATTTTTAATGTATTGCTTAATCAATGAGGTGTGACCACACCTTTCAGTAATAGGAAATTATGACTTTTCACCCTCGTCCTGGAACCAAAGTAATTTGAATATATACCAAAGGCTAATGGACGTGTTTTACAAGGATGGGGGGAAAAATGATAATAGAGCTATATTATCAAGCACATTTGCAGTTTTTTTTTTTTAGTATCCATGAATTTGCACCATTGTCTGTTCATTCTTTTTGATCCTTCAAGTGATAGTTGATACCATAGAGTATGTCTGACTGGAACTATTAATAATGCCAATACACTAATTAAGCCAAGGCTGCTAATTGTCTATTAAATTGCTTCATTCAACTTTTTTGTAGTATAGTAGCAAGGCTTCTACTTTAAATCCACTTATTGTGTGACCTATAGGCAATAGTTTAGAAAGCAATTTTTTCCAGGATAAGAGGGATTGCTGAGAATAATGGAGTGAGCTGTGGCTTTCCCAAGTGGGAGCGCTCTCTAATGAAGTGCATTTTCCCTGCTGTTGTCACTGCTTTTAATGCACACCTAGTGCAGAATAAAACGCTTTATTGACTTCAGTGTTTCCTTCATATTTATTTATGACAGCAAGCTACAAACATATTACAATATTTATTGCAATCTATTGTTTTTCAGTCAGTACTCATCATACTTTAATAGTATTGGGTATTTGAACACAAGGGAAGAGAGCCAGCACAGGTGTACAAATCTGCTGACATTGACAGCTATTTTGCCAGTGCAGAATACTGCCAGTGCAGCTGGGATTGAACAATGAATGGATTTTCTGCCATAACAAGGTTAAAGTAATATTTAGATAGAATGTAATGAAGGTGATTGTACAGTGGTGTGGACTTTGTAACCTTACTGAACCACAAAGGACATCTGTTGAGACTCTTACATTGTTACAGCAATGAATTGACTGCTTTTGTTTCAGACCTGTAGATGAGAGGAAAAAAATATTAAAAGACAAATGTGTTTCATTGTTTCTTATTCTAATAACAATGTAGGCAATTAGGTTTATTGGAACAACATAAGTAACCTTTATTAAACAGGTTTCATCACTATCAGTTGCATGCTTGCAACTCTGACTCTTCTCTAGATACTAACCTTGCATCTGGTGTTACATTTTTATTTGTCCTGTCCACAACTGTGGCTCAGTACAATGAAACCCACAACAATATCTATATTGTTATAAAATGTACGTGAATTCAAGGGAACTTGAAAATATCCAACTGAAGAAAGAAAGGAAAAAAGAACAACAACCTTAAAAACCAACTGGATAAAATACATTTAAAAAAAAATGATGTGGGCAGGTTGTTGGCTTAGGAGGATTAACAGTACAACATGGGAGCACTTCCTTCAAATTCCCTGCTTATTACAAAACATATTTTAAACTAATCGTTTGTTTGTGTGTTTCATCTACACAGTCTTAGTAACACATAATCCTCCCTCCCTATTAAAAGCCATTTGTTCTACTGTGGTTCAATGGTTTGACCTGACCTGCCACTTGTTCATCAATTCACACAAGATGAATGAGTCAAACCAAATGTCCAGGGACGTAGGGACTTGTGAATATATCATAACAGTGATATAATCCAGCTAGTAGTACAGTTGTGTGACAGTGTGGGTATTCACTGAGAGATGAGAGAGACACAGTTTCATATTTGAAATGCCACACAGGTGTCCAGGTTTTATTATTTACAGGTATTGCAGGCAGTTGCAGTGGTTGGAGGCCGCCACTAGGGTACCAGCAATGGTAGCACTAGAGCAGGTGAATATACACAAACACAGTGTACATTATAAAAATACAAAACAAAACAAGTTCAGAAACAGCCAAGAAATAAAAGGTGGCCAAGCTCGGGCCGTGCGCTAGTCCCGCTACACAGGGAGGTCCGGCATCAGGAACCTTCTTTCTAACAAACTAAATAAACTATGGCGGGATTAAAAATTCCTAAAATGTATCCCTTTTCTATATACATATGATCCCAGTTAAACACACAATGATGTGTGGTAGCTCATCCTGGTTCCACACACAGTTTGTGAGGGTTCTCAATCTTGGTTCACTTTCCCTGGATATCCACACAGCCATGCGTCTCCACACTGGTACAAAAAAGAACAGAACCAAACAAAAAACAAAGGGCAGGCTTTCCAGATGATCAGTGTTAATTGATCATCAATTTTGCAATTGACACCTGGCCACCTGCTGCACATTAGGATTCAATTACTTAGGGAAAGAATTCTCATGTCCTAGCCCTGCCATATCCAACACTTTCTAATTATACAAATTGAACACATTTTTAGTTACAAAACCCACCAATGTTGTTTATAACCAGCCCCGCCACAGAGCTATACCGCATTTCCCTGTACATTGTCTAATGAGGAAGACTACCACACTGCAATATTCCTTAGGGTATGTGGTCAGTAGAGCATGTGAGCAGAGCAGAGTGAGGAGTGGAGCGGGACCATTTTGTTAAGACCGTGCAGTGGAGTGGGTAAATTGCCTGAGCGGAGCATGAGCGCGAAAAGCCTCTGGCACCGCTCCCGCTCCAACACCCGCTCCAAAAAAAAAAAAGTTTTGCAAAGGAAAAATGTTTGACACTGTACAGATAAGATATGATCCATGAACAATGCAGCTTTTGCAATGCTCAGACAATATTGTGCACTCTATGAAATTGCCCTGTATAATTAAAGTTAACAAAATAATGAATAATGTACAATTTACACAGTAAAAGTTTTATTACAACAAGCCATTGTGTGCTTGTATATGAACCATG
The DNA here is from genome assembly GCF_017654505.1 of Polyodon spathula. NCBI lineage: Eukaryota > Metazoa > Chordata > Actinopteri > Acipenseriformes > Polyodontidae > Polyodon > Polyodon spathula. Next base: position 37,592,814 of record NC_054541.1, read on the forward strand.
TTAATGGCAAATTTCACAAAGCTTATATAATTTAAAAAAAAAATAACTACATGGTATGTGCAAACAGGTATGTTAGGATCCCAAGCCAAAATACAACCCCATCGGCTTGGTGTTAAATTACTTTTTTAGATAGCTGAAATCGTGTGGTGTTCAGGCTTGGGGTTGTCTTGCGAATGAACCCATTGAGGTGCAGAAGATTCACTTTACCCAAAGTGTTTTCATTACTTCATGTAAAAGTGAGACTGTATTATTCTCCAGGGAAATAAATATAATAATAATTAAAAAAAAAAACAACAATAAAAACCCAGTTAACTGGGTACCCAATTTCAAAGAAACCAGTTTGCACATCTCTACATTTTGGAAGTGATTTATACTAGCAGTGGAGCAGAGTGTGAATGGAGCTGGCTGCAGAATTAGAAACACCGGAGCGCAGCGGACTGGGGAAATAATAGCCTTGGAGCGAGGGGTTTCAAAGAGGAAGAGAGCGCTCCACTCCGCTCACTTGCTCTGGTGGTCAGGTGTAGTGGAAGCACTGAACATAAGGAGAGAAAGCTTGTGGCAGATAGCAGGAAACAGATAACTGTAGTTATAAATCACAAAACGATTTGGAATGCCTGCTAAATCATGACACATTGAGAAACATATTAAAACATCAACAACTTTATTTTAAATTTCCTATTGTAGCAGCTGTTATACAGTATGCTCTCTCAACTGCAGTGCTACAGGACTGGAGATGCTATTAAATGTAGTTACAGCATCAATCTAACACATTGTTGTCCAAATCTTATACAGTATTTGTGACAGCCATAAAACAACATGAATTAGAATTATTTCTTAGTTCTTGAATGAAACATTGATTTTCCCCTGCTCTTGGAAACTGTAATGTTGAAAAAGAGTATGTTGATGAGAAACCCCCACTGTGCTGTAGTTACAGTCTGTCCTCAAGTGAGTGCTGTAGACTCGGTAGAATTCCATTTGTTTCTGGATCAGTGAAGGCTGTTCCCCAAACACAAAACACAGCACAAGGGACAACATGGAGGAGTCTGTATTCTACACAGACAACATTTTTATTTCATTATCTTTACAATATGGCTTCTATCTTTGTATTCAAAATAAGCCAGTGTTACCTGTCAGTGTTTATCCTTTTTCTCTTTCCAGCCTGTATTCCAGTATGTAGGTATAGCTGTAACCTGAACTATACAGTTCCATGATCCCTAGGTATTGCTAATGAATGCTTTGCATTTCACAAGCCTTAAGTGCAAATGAAATGTGGCCCCTATCTAGGCAGAGCATCCAAGATGTACCGTGTGTATCTGGGGACATATCAACATTTATTGCATTTTCAGATTAAAATCAAAAGATGAGTTTCGCTTTACTTCACTAGGCTGGATTATTTGTCATGTTGGGAGACAAGCGAACAATCTTTAAAAGCTATTTCAATTATTGAAGTGGCTTTAAACATTATCTGTGTGTGTGGGTTTCCTTTAGGGGACAATCAAGTAGACATCTGTATATATCTGATTGTACAAGTCTCTGTAAGTCTCCTTGGATAAAGGCGTCTGCTAAACAAACAAATTATAATAATACTAATAATAATAATAATAATAATAATAATAAATAATAATAATAATAATAATAATAATAATAAAGCTTAGGATGTCATGTTTATATGGAACAGCATGACTAATCATACCCTACAGCTCACATACCCTATTTTTAATACTTTGATGTCTCGCTATGAAAGCTACATTATCGCTGTGTCATATAAATCCATGATAGATGAATACATGAATGTTTCATTTTTAATTGCTTGTATTGTTAGTTTGGTATACATCTGCTTTGCTGTCTATGAGAACTGAATAGGTTCACAGGGAGGTAACTGCAACAGGGCTGGTTGTTTTTTTTAATGGCTTGCTTTGTACAGAATGGTCTTTTGTTTATTTTTTTGAATAGTCATTATTTTTATACTATTTAAGAATCCTGCTAATTTTAGCTACTGCCCAGTGCTGTTTCTGAGTTCACCCACACAATAGGAAAGATAATAGTTAAGGGCTAATATATATATATATATATATATATATATATATATATATATATATATATATATATATATATATATATATATATATATATATATATATATATATATACATACATACATACATACACACACACACACACACACCATATTAATTCAAAATGTATTAATGTTTGGCAGAAAAAGCAAAAGCAAATAAAGCATATAAAGAAATGATTACGCTAAAAAGATAATAAGCAAAGATCCTTGTTTTGTTGAAGGAAGAGGAGCTGCACTATTGGGCAGGTTTTCTACCTGCAGTTGTACAAATTGAATGATTGGTAAATCCTGCTTCCATGCTTATTTTGGCCATTATCTTCCCAAGACTATTTCCCTCCGTGTATTTTGCTATTATTATTTCTGTTGTATTTTTTTTTTTTGTGCTGCTGTTTTAGGTTTACAGGGCATTATTAATTGCCTCCTCTGCCAAAGCTGAGTGGCAGCACGACAGGATGAAAGCTCTGCCACTGCATGGGTGTGTATATATGAGGAGTATTGGTGGCAGGGAGGGGGTTAAAAACCTCCCTGCAAATACACATGGGAATGTGGCTGGAGCTGTCAATTGAATAAATGTTTAAATGATTAATTAAGGCTCCAGCCGCAGGTGTATATATAGAGTGATCACAGGTATTAGTGAAGGAGTGCTGAGAATTAATGTTGGTAAAGGTGAGGGTTTTGTGTGCTGAGTGTGTATATAGAGAAACGTCTTTGGGGTTTAGGGGCGTTTTTGTGAAGCCGCGTGTTGTGTATGTGAAACCAGCAGCTTGGTCTAAAACTGCAGTATTTGAAGTATATATTCTGTTTTGTTTAAACCGTTTGGCCCTTGTCCCTGTTTCTTTTGTTTTGTTTATTATTTATAATTAAAGAACGAGCGCATTTGCGTCTCACTCTGCAGTACTGAGAGTCTGTGTATTTCCTGGTCTGGTGACATCACCACACAGCCATCCTGTTCACACCCTTTATATTGGAATTCACAAATAATATGTGAATGCTGCTTAAAAAGACCAATTGTACCTAACAGGCAGGCCACATCATTTCAACTATAAATATCAATGGTGCTTTGTGTTTGGATCAAGTTGAGCTGTTCATGCAGAGCAAATCTAAATTGATTAGCAGTACAGCCAATCAGAATGGAAACAAATTAAGAGTGGTTTACTAAACCAATGGCAACATGTTGTGATCATTAGACAGCATATACAGTACCCTGCACCAGATGATTAATATAAATAATGTAAAAATAGCCTGTAATACAATATTGTATGTATTAGTGTTTGTCTTTCTAGCACATTTGTGACTTTGTCATAATGTCTTTTCACAAAACACTGCAATCATTTTGAAATATTTGTAGCCAACAGATACAAATTATGTTTATGTACAAAGAATCACCTTGCCAAAATCGTATCCTTAATTATCACTGTTCACTCCCCTGTCTCCAATTACAGCTGTAAATGCGTGATATTAATGACATCTCATGTTTTGTTGTAAAGTTGTTTTGCACAGACCAGAGCTCTAGCTCTGAATCTACTTAGTGAAAGTTCTCATGCTTGCCTACAAGGCCATTCATCACACAGGTCCAGAGTATCTCTCCAACCTGCTGACCCGCTATGTCCCTACACACAAGCTGAGGTCCTCTGACACAGGCCTGCTTGTTATACCCAAGCAAAACTGCACCACACTCGGAGAGCATTGTTTTAGCTTCATGACCCTGACTCTCTGGAACTCTCTCCCAGCTTCAGTGCTTACAGCTCCCACAATCGCTCGCTTCAAATCAGTTCTCAAGATCCACTTGTTCTCTCTTGCTTTTAATGCTCTTTAAGTCTGATATCTGTTATTAGTTGTTGTCTAAATTGCTATTTCAGGTTTTTCACTCCTTCTTATTCGTATAATTCTGCTTGACACATGCATTCATAATGTTTTGAATTCACATCCTAGTCTTTTATTTAATGTATTATGCCTATATTTAATACTGTTGTATTTAATGTACTATGCCCTGTATTTTACTGTATTTAATGTATTGTAGTGATCTTGGTTAACGCAGGCAGGTGCATCACACTGGGTGAGGCAATCTACACACAGGCAGAGGGCGGGCGCAAACCCGGGACCTCTCCCACCAAAGCATAGCGCTGATACCGTTGTACAAAAGAATACTGGTTATGTCCCTATGTCCCCGGGCTGTCCACTATGAAAGGCGCTATATAAAATAAATATTGATTGATTGAGTGATTGATGTGTTACTTTTTCTATCTTGTGACTATGTTTACAGCACATCACAATGTGTAGCCAGTGGCATGGTTTACATGACAGCGAGGGACAAACCTGGTACAGATGGGATGATAAACAATGTTGTTATTATTGTAAACATCTGCTTCAATTGTTTTATCATCTGTAATTTTAAGCTGGCAAATCTGTTTCATCTTTTTTGGTGATTGAAAGTGATCCAGTGAATGACTGTTTTTCAGAACAACAAGCGCATCAGCCGTTTTCTAAACAATTGATAAATCCTTTTTTTAACCTTATGTTGCAGTATCTTTCGATTTGGAGAACATGTTCAGTCAATGATAACCTTTGAGTTTAACTGTCCTTCACCCACACTTCTCAATTTGTGCACAAAAAAATTATGGCAAGGTGCTTACCACAAGGAAAAAAATATTTAAAAGATCAATTTGTCTCTGAAGTAGTTGATAAAGTCACTTGGTCCAACAAAAGACAGGTATGGCAGCAATCTCATATAGATCTTTTAAAAAAAAATCTAATTGATATTTTATTCATGTTATAAGAAATTGTGTACAGCACTACGCATTTCGACACGAACGTGTCTTCATCAGGTTTGTTAATTATCAATGTGGTGAAGTAGCTTAATACATTTAAATACATTTCAACAGGTGATCATCATTTACCATTACAACACCACCACTAACACTAATTAAAGTAAAAACAGGTGCTAATCATGTTAAAACATAATTTACAGAGATTGACACTGCAGAGGTAATAATTACAAATGTATAAGGTAACAAACTTGTAATTAACAACCAGACAATCAAACAAAGCCCATAGATATTTTTTAATTTTAATTTTAATTTTTAAAAGTTTTAATTAATCATTTTGAAAAATTAATTAAATTATAATTTATATAGCCTGCTTTACCATATAAAGCCTACATTTGTTGTTTTTTTTAAAGGATGTTATTTTAGGAACAATACATGAAAGACAAGGATGATGCACAAATGAGAGAGAGTTACGTAGATGATTCTGTTACCAGGGTTACCTAGATGATTCCGTTACCAGGGTTACCTAGACGATTCTGTTACCATGAGGAATTTCATGAGCATGTAAATCTTGCAAAGCAATTCTCTGAGGTGCCCACATAACACAGGTATTTGATTTTCCATGTAGGCTTCTATTCTGAGTAATTTTCTACAACACAAAGTGTGGTTAATTGGTATTGCTGTATATTTGGCCTTAACAACATAAGAAATCAATTCTTATTTTCTTCATATATATATATATATATATATATATATATATATATATATATATATATATATATATATATACTGACACACTTGTAATTATTAATGTAATACAAAAGGTCTCTAGACTAAAGTATGAGCATATATGCCATTCAATAATAATATCATCTGAATCAGAAAGGCATAATTTGTGGCTTATGCAAAAGTTTAAATTACTAATTATAGTATTATAGTTACATTATGGGCTACAATTATATGTATTATACATCATTGTACAACATTATTATTATTATTATTATTATTATTATTATTATTATTATTATTTATTATTATTATTATTATTATTATTATTATCAATTTATTATGGTAATGATCAAAGCAATTAACCATATTTACTGTGAATAAAAACAACACCATAGCCATTCCCTTGTTTCAAATAGAACAGTATTAATTAATTAGACTTGTTATAACTAGCATATTATTCAAACCATAAGGCCCCTCTATTATCCTTATAGGTTCACAAGAGACCTCCTTCTATATCAGGGAATTATCTGCATATGCACTTATTCCTTCTGTAATCTCTAGCTTTCTAGAATGAGTCCCCCATCACTTTTATAGCAGGCATAGCACAACACATTTCCATGTACTTACAATGAATATTGTTGAAGGACGTTGGGACTAAAACAGTTGCAAGTATACGGTTAGATTTTCACATAATAATTTAACCTTCGACATTTGTTTAATATTGAAAGGCAGTAAGCAAAATAGATACTTTTGACTACAAATGATCTGCCTGTTCGTTAGTGTAAAATATGACTATTATGGATTAGTCAATAAAATCTAGGGATATCTAAAAAAGTATATAAAAAACATCTAAAAAAGTATTTTTATGTCATCAGTCTATCTTTTGACAGTTAGCGTCTCAGGTTGTTTAAATTCCAATCTGCTCCATTGTTGAGTAACTGTGAGTAACATGTTTATAGTTTGTAGGCTTTAATTGTATACATATTTATTCACAGAGGTAAGCTCCACATTTAAAAAAAAAAAAAGCTTTTCAGTACCTTCTTTCTGTTCAGAACAATAAAGAAGGGATGGAGTGTCATGCCTTTGCTGAGATGCGAAAGTCTTTTTCTCCTGGTTTCAGCAAAATGTTTTATAGCATGTGGACATGCTGAGTTTCTAATACCATGGTAATGCAGACAGCGATGATGTTCCTTTTGTATCTAACTGACATGGGAACTTTCACATCCTCCATTCCGATTAGGTTATTATTGCTTGCAGTAAGTGGCAGGACATGTGACTTAACCAATCATGAAAGCAAAATTAAACTCCCGTCATGTGTCCTGCCCCTGAATTGAAACAAGAAAATACATTTGTGGTGCAGATTTTTCATGTTGACGTTTATGGACAAAGACGTTTATTGCCAAATTAATGTTCCTGGTCTAGGCCAGTAGGGAACTGGAAAGCCACAAGATAATATTTTTGCCATGCCTCTCTTTGTTGGACAATGTGTTTGAATGTTTGTTCCTTTTAATGGTTCCAGTCAGTTTGTTAATCCTTTTGATTTGTATTAGTAAAAGAGGAGCACACTCAATTTCACTTTTATGGTTATTTTGTAATTCAAAGACTGCACAAAATGTACCTTCTGGTTTTCCAACGGTAAAACTGTTTATTAGTGACAAATTATGTCAATTATTACATTTGATATTTATTGAAAGTAATGTGTAGTCAGGATAAACTGACAAATAAACTGTTCCCTGGGTATCTGAGCATGTTCTGATCAATTTACCCCAGTGTAAATCATGCATTCCTGAAAGTGATAACTAGTTAAGCAGTTGATGCAAACTGAGTGATAATTTTTTAAATTAAAGTTTATGTCCTTACACAATAAATTAAAGCCCCAACCACCTCCATATATATTTTTTTTCTAGGAAATATTTTATATATACAGTGATACACCATACAGTTATAGCAAACAATGGTCTGCCTCCAAAAGATGGATTTCAACTGCTGTGCAGATTGTAACTCTGATGGTGGTTGAAAACAAGCCATTATTAAAATCAAAGTGTCATATTAATCATGTTTCGTTTTTGTACTTAATTTTCTTCTTAATGTGACTGCCCTAAAATTATTTTATATGCTAAACACTGTTCACAGCAGAATTCTCAAATGCTCTCTATAACTTTGAGCTTTTTATACGTAGATTCCTCTTCCTCACATATGTCTCTTCATTTCCTCCAGGATTTATTGCTCACCAGAGAAGAATTTGTCAGATATTGTCTGAATCAATATATATGGTTGCGAACAACATTTTTGTCGGAGATTTGTAACCAGTGAAGGTGTGAATATCTGTAGTACTAGAAATGATCATTTCATATTTTGTTAATTAATGAATTAAACACATTTCTATAAGACTGATCCAGCCAAGTTTGCAGTTTAATTTTTGAGAATAGGTTACACTGACAATAACTTGAAAAGGCACAATTATAGAAAGTGATATTTGTTTGAGACTACAGCTTTAGTAATCACATTTAGCAATGTCAACTATATTTACGAACCCTAATATAATGCATTTGCATAATCAATATTTACTAAGATATATTTTTATTGCACCAGAATTTTAAACCATGTGTTAGTATACACAATAACAAACCTGCCCCAAAACTTTATGAAAATCTAGCCTGGTCTCAGCTCTGTGTACACCCTCAAGAATCTTAAGTACACAAATTTAGATTTATGGCAACTGATGTCTGTCAGGCTAAAACCTATATGTATGACTCATCCTCTGACTGTTAAAATGACACTAGTTAGAATGAATCAATTTAGAGACTATTCCATTTTGTTTTTTTATGTAACACCATTTATTCAACATTTCAAATTATTGCCATGTGCAGGTGACTCCTACAATGTTTGTGATTTATAGATTAGTTGTTTTGGATGGTTCCACAAATCTGTTCAAAAAGACAAATATGGGGCTGTGACAAGCTGGCGAGTGGATAGAGGCCCAGAGACAGACTGCAGTTCAAAAAAATAATACTTTTATTACAAAAACACAAAATAAAAGGGCACAAGGGCCAAAATAAAGATATTTAAACACAAATAATAAAACAAAACGCAAAACTTACAAAAATAAAGGTTTCCAGGCTGGGCGATGCCTTCACTGGATGAGAATTCACAAAACCAAAAACAACAAACCACAAACCACAAACACAAACACAAACACAAACACAAACACAAACACAAACACAAACACAAACACAAAAAAACAAAACACAAACTTGTTTCCTCAGCTCCCTCCCCCTTAATGGGAAGCTGAGGCCTCTTTTTATGTCAGGTGGCTGGGTGCTGATTGAGCGTTAATTACTCTAATTGACTAACCAACCCCAGTCACCTGAACACAATAAACCCAGGCAGGTAGGGGAATTTAACCCCATAACTGCCAATTTCTAAAGGGCAGAGCTCTGCTCTCCCACAGGGGCTTACATTTAGTTTGCTGCAAGATATACAGAACAAAATTCCAGAAAGTTACAAAAATTCTCAGGTGGATTAGCATTGACTTGTATGGGCAACTGGCACAGTGGATGCCCAGTAACAATAAATGTAACAACATTCTACTTGCAAAAGACTTGCACTGTCCCTGTGGAATTTGGATTTATGTATTTATTATTATTATTATTTATTATTATTATTATTATTATTATTATTATTATTATTATTATTATTAAGAAGATTATGTAGTGGGGAATGTTGATGAGTAGGGTGGCCAATTGTAGATTTACTACCAGTATTTTGAATAAAATATACTCTAATAAACATTTTGACTGGACATTTTTTATTTCATTACGGTAACCTAAAGTGCTGGATTTTAGCTCTGTTCGTAGACTACCATAAGGATCAGAATTGCTGAAGCTACCCTTCTGTAGGAAAACTGTACGTGTGTGTGTGTATATATATATATATATATATATATATATATATATATATATATATATAAATAGTTAAAAATGTTTACAAATGATACATGGAAAGTACCAAGTTCCTATCGAATGCGACCAAATATATATTCTGTCCTATAAGTTTTTTTTTTTTTTTTTTTGTTCTGCTTTTTTTTTTTTTTTTTTTTTTTTTAATATATATACAGCTCTGGAAAAAAATAAGAGACCACTGCAAAATTATCAGTTTCTCTGGTTTTACTATTTATAGGTATGTGTTTGGGTAAAATGAACATTTTTGTTTTATTCTATAAACTACTGACAACATTTCTCCCAAATTCCAAATAAAAATATTGTCATTTAGAGCATTTATTTGCAGAAAATGACAACTGGTCAAAATAACAAAAAAGATGCAGTGTTGTCAGACCTCGAATAACGCAAAGAAAATAAGTTCATATTCATTTTTAAACAACACAATACTAATGTTTTAACTTAGGAAGAGTTCAGAAATCAATATTTGGTGGAATAACCCTGATTTTCAAGCACAGCTTTCATGCGTCTTGGCATGCTCTCCACCAGTGTTTCACATTGATGTTGGGTGACTCTATGCCACTCCTGGCGCAAAAATTCAAGCAGCTCGGCTTTGTTTGATGGATTGTGACTTAGCTTGATTTATGCCAAAGCTGCCAGATTCCAGACTTGCTGAAGCACCCCCAGATCATCACCGATCCTCCACCACATTTCACAGTGGGTGCGAGACACTGTGTCTTGTAGGCCTCTCCAGGTCTCCGTCTAACCATTAGATGACCAGGTGTTGGGCAAAGCTGAAAATTGGACTCATCTGGGGGTGCTTCAGCAAGGCTGGAATCGGGCAGAATTGTCTTTGTGAAAGACGTATGAATCAAGCCAAGTACAAGGTTGTCCTGGAAGAAAACTTGATTCCTTCTGCTCTGACAATGTTCCCCAAGGTGTGGATAGAGGACCACCTCATGACCATATCATGGCCAGCCCAATCTCCAGACCTGAACCCATTGAAAACCTTTGGAATGTGATCAAGAGGAAGATGGATGGTCACAAGCCATCAAACAAAGCCGAGCTGCTTGAGTTTTTGCACCAGGAGTGGCATAAAGTCACCCAACATCAATGTGAAAGACAGGTGGAGAGCATGCCAAGACGCATGAAAACTGTGATTGAAAATTAGGGTTATTCCACCAAATATTGATTTCTGAACTCTTCCTAAGTTAAAACATTAGTATTGCGTTGTTTAAATGAATATGAACTTATTTTCTTTGCATTAATCGAGGTCTGACAACACTGCATCTTTTTTGTTATTTTGACCAGTTGTCATTTTCTGCAAATAAATGCTCTAAATGACAATCTTTTTATTTGGAATTTGGGAGAAATGTTGTCAGTAGTTTATAGAATAAAACAAAAATGTTCATTTTACCTAAACACATACCTACAAATAGTAAAACCAGAGAAACTGCTAATTTTGCAGTGGTCTTTTAATTTTTTCCAGAGCTGTATGTTTTAAATAATAGTAACTGTATTTGGATTGTTCCAAGGGTTTTTCATTATGTTAGCATCATGCTATAATGGATGAAATTGGTGAAATATGTATACAGACATAAATGTAATCTGCAAATCAGGGTGTGCTGTTTTGTTTTTTTATTATGTAAATTCATATGGTTGGATGAGCTAAGGTCAGACAGCCTTCACTGAGCATCTCATACCCTTTTCACACAGCCAAGTTATGAAGGCTCAGAACTGGCTTATACCGTCACAGAGCCGTCACAGCACTGAACTGTCTTAACTTCTGAAAGGTTCTGCTGGCACTATAGTGTGCGTGGATTGAAAGTCAACATCCCATGTGAAATGCATATTTTTGTCATTGGTGTTAAATACTTTCATTTTTTCAAAATACAATTGCTGATCAAGAACAAGGTAGTAATTGAGGTCTGGAATAATCATGTTATTCGTTGGACCCATCGTATCCACAAACCCAGCTGAGGTGAGAGGTGAGCAGAGCCATAAACCAATCAAACCCTTTTAACATGCACTAGGAATAACATTTACTATGAGCATGGTTTCAATCTCATCCTGGAAAGATTGTGAAATGTGAAATGCTTATGTAAATAGCTCAGTTGAACCCATGGAAAGCACAATTATACAACACTAAAGAAATTCTCTATTTCGAAGATGGACATTTCCCACAATACAGCATCTTCTAAAGGAGTTACTTAAAATAATACCTAATGAAGATAGTGAAGTATAAATCAGTCCCTCTCTACTTAATTACATGCCTATACAATAACATGCTTATGTGCACTTTGTCACAAATGGACAATTATTTTTCCAACTGCTAGCTGCTATAATGCTGGAATTAAACTTGGCCAGCATCCAACAACACAAGCCAGAGCCAATATCATGCATATGTAGTCTGTTATATGTACTAATTGAGACTGGAAGAAAACAATGTGGGTGTTTTTAATTTTTAAAATGCTGCTTTAGTGCACAGACAGAAATGGCCTTGCCTTTTTTTTTCTACATTTTCAGACAGGTGCACAAGGAGCCTATGGTACCCTGTGTTAATGAAACCACTTGGTATAGGAACACAGGTGTAACTTAATGGCGCTGTATGTTTGATACTGTACATGATGTTATGCAAAGTTTTGTGCACATATATATATTTTTTTTCTTTTTTTATTGCACATAATATATTTTGAGCCTATGCGCTGAACTCTAATGTGTATTCTGATTGCTTTAGTCAGAGGTTCTTTATGACAGCCCTCTCATATATATTCTAAGTTCCTTTGGTAAAGAGGGAACTCACAAAGGACACCACTGAGGGTAAACTCACTTCAGGGATTGCTTCAGAAGTTGCCTGGAAATTCACTGTGTAAGGTAGAGCAGAGCATATAGAACAAATCTAACATATAAATTAAATGAAACAGACTATAAAAACCAGAGCACATAGTGCTCAACTGCAGAAACACAACTCATAGCATAAAGAAACAAAGCAGTTTTTCAATCCTTAAGAGACAACAATGCTGAACCACCCATGCAAAATATACTACAGTATATTTCTTTTTCCCAAGTATTGTAAAATTGCAGTCCACTTCCCAGCCAGCAGCATCAGCACTGGCCTCTCTCCCTCCTTATCTGGTACAGGTTGAAAACATTAGATCCTGATAGTGTTTTAGTTGATACTGACTATGCATTATGTATTACAGGGGGATACAAAAGCACCATAACCTAGTCTTATAGAGGAATGTACATTCAAGCAAAGTGAATAGGTTATAAATGAAGCATGAACACAAAGCAGGAAGTGGAACAAGGGATGATAGCATGACTGTTAGCAGACAGGATAGCAGACAGGATATGGTTAGTTAGACAGTGTCTGTATGTAAGGGAGGTTGGCAGCATATCAAGACCAGAATCCTATTGCACAGAGAAGCCATGCAGTAACCAGAAATTAAAATAGGTGCTGGCAAAGATGTATAGCTTCTGTCTTCCATCCAGCCGGCCCTTGGTACTCAACCAAATGACAACTGGCAGTTAAAGTGTGCAAACATGCTTTGAATCCTCCTCTGCAGCAGAAATGAACTCAAATTCAGCCTTGCATGCTTACTCGTGCTCTCATTCTCTCTGCAGTAGGAAGAATGGAATAAAACAGCAATCCTCAGGTTACCATGGCCCCTAACTGGAGGTGGATTGCTTAATTAGTTATGTGTTGAATGCTATGACAGTGAGTATGTCCTAATAATGAGTTTAGTTTTAAAGAAACAATGAAGTTGCTATCTTCTATGGTCTTGTGTATTTGTACAGAGAATTTGAAAATGTGTATTTATACATAGTTTGGCTTTTAAAAATACCAGATGTAGCATTTCTGTTTGCTCAACAAAAAGCCTGGTAAGTGGCTTTGTGAGCCGGTGCAGGTGATGTACAAAGTGAATGTCCAGACAGTACTTATCCCAAAAATGTCTGCATTATATTTTAATATTTCAACAATGGTATTGGGGGGACACGACGGGCTTGCGAACCCAAACAAATAATACAGTGTGCTCTGTCACTCTCCACGTCCTCCATGCACGAAAGGGTGCATGTCCAAAACTCTGAGGATCGTGAGGCGTGGTTGTGATGTGCAGTGAAAGGAAGTATTCAGGGGTAAGTGCTGGCTCAGTGGCGACAGCTCCTTGGTTCTCACTCCTCCTCTGGAACACAAAACAACACGCAACAAAAACAACAAACAGCAAAGGCTCCGGCCGTATGTTACGTTTTCAGCGCAAGGGGCCGTACTCATGTAGCTGCATCCCCTTTGTACTACCCAACTCCTCCCTGCAGTCAGCCCAGCTCCCAGGTTTAACCAATCGCTGCCTAGCCCGCAGCTGATTGCAAGGGAATCGTTTCGCGTACGTGCATCTACGCGCTTCCTCCAAGATGGCCAACTTCTTGTTTCCACCCACTGTCGAGTCGACCCGTCTATGGGGAAGTGTACCATCAACCTTACACAGCGCTCTTTCTGGTTGGGAGGGAGATATACAGCTCCGATTCTTTCTCTTTATCACAGGCTTCCAATAAAATGTAGTGGATTCCAGTACACATCTATAAAATAAATAAATATAAAGTTGCTCTTAAAGCGTTATAGAACACCCTGTAAAGTTTAAAAGAAATGCATCACGCTGCGTGTTGTCCTTATTGCAGCGTTACATTTTTAAACAAATTGATAATTATTTTTTTAATTTTTAATCACACATCATGGGTCATAATCAACTGGAAAATACATTTCCGGAGTGTTTGATAGGAAACAAAAAAAAAGTTCTTCTTAGGATTGCAGTGTACAGCACATGGCAGGCTTATGTCACTGTAAAGGATACACTACAATGTTTAGAAGGAAACATCTCCATGTTGAAAAAAATACTGCTGCGATATGGACAACACGGGATACAGCAAAGGTGCAATAATGTGTTTCTTGTAAATACTACAGGAGGTTCTGTAATAATTTAAGTAGAACAGGTGTTTACATAGTGAGGTATTATCTTGGTCCTTGTTTGATAATATTATAATGAAATACATAAGTATATGTTTATGCTAAGTCAGTTGTCTTCAATATTAATACTGGAGGTCAATTTTTATAATTGGACATACTTTAAAGTGGCAGAAACGTGTTAAAATGCTCAAAAAAATGCATGGCACTTCTTGCTTGTACTTCAGGATCAGGTGCTTCTTGATCTTTATTTATTTTTATTTCTAACAAGTCTTCAATAAAACCTCTCAGGATGCATTCATTCTTTTTCAAGTATGTACACATTATACATACTGAACACCACCTAACAACAATTACGACAGTGCATTTCAGTATAGCTAAAGACAATTGCATATATAGGTCATGCTTCAAAGTAGTTTCTTTTTTTTAATTCCCGGTGGTTACTGGAGTACCTAATAACGAGTAGTAAAGAACACTGGAGAGATGGAAATCTGCATCATCATCATTAGTCTTAGCCAGAGGGACACACTGTATAGATTTGGTCCTGGGACCACAGACTGTATTAAATATAAACAATTTAAATCCAATTTTACAAATAATGAGGAAATACAATGTTTAAAAAAAAAAAAAATACTTTTCAAATGACATGCTGTAAAGAATAATTTTAATTTTAATTTTAGCCTGTTGTGTGAAGAAATTACAAGGAAGGATTAAGGTATTTAATACACTGTCACATATGGTCTTCATAATATATTGCTGTTCCTATGGGCTGAACATTTTGCATGGGTATTTGAATTAAAGTAGTTTTTATACTTGTGTATCTGAGACTTTCCAGACAGTCCCTTGTTTAAATGCACAACAAATATGAACTCACATTGATGTCATAGTGAGTGGTTTAGGGCACTTTGCTGGATTTGTTAACTGTTAATTCAAACAGTTATTATTCTTAACAATAATTGGTAATTCAAAAAGGAATTACTCATCAGCGTGTGAAAAATAGAAAGAAAAATCAATTTTGAATTGAAAGGTTAAGGTAAGTCACTCTTTTTTTATTTTTCAGGGCTTTCGGTTTCTTATATTATCATATGCATGCTACATGTTTCCATGTAAAAGCAATTGAATGGGGGTGACAGTGTAATTTGGCCAAGTGTTTTTCTTTCTGCTTCAGACATACATACATAAATAAATAAATAAATAAATAACAATGGGAGTGTGGGGGGGGGGCGGTTCTTGTATATTGTAGTTAAATGCAGTATGTAAAAATATCTTCTCGTTAAAGTGATGTGATTTTTTTTTGTACTGTGTATCGTCTTTTATTTAATTGTAGAGCTTTTTAAATCGTCTCTTTGTGTTTAAAAAATCTAATGTAAACGCGCATATTTATCCCACTCGAACAATTTTAAAAACACAGAAAGTTACTGCTACTGCGACTACAACTACTAACACTACTGCTAACTCCGCGGCATGAGTTAATCTCTGAAAATGATACGCTACTCACTGAACTCCTACATGAGCTCTCCCTGCCACATTGAGGTGATCCTCACTGAGAAAGAACAGATTGTTTCCAAACCAGAAGAGGAGGTTGCTCAGAAGAAAAAGGCTTCCCAAAAGAAATTGAAGAAACAGAGGCTCATGGCTCAGGAGTAAGATGTATATAAATAAACAAAATCCAGGATAAATAAATAAATAAATAAATAAATAAATAAATAAATAATAATAATAATAATAATAATAATAATAATAATAATAATAATAATAATATAAAGCCTAAGCCAGGATGGAAAGCCTACCTGTCTTTATAGTAATTGCTGTGCTTTGACCCCCCCCGCTCCCCCCCCCCCCCCCCCCCCCCCTAATTTTCGGCCACACAGTATGGCCATCAATGTATCAACACAGACTGAGAGAAAATTTTGAGGCAGCATCAAGTTCCCTGAAAGATAGGGCCCCAAGTCAAAATGATGTAATATGTGCTCATGTCAATTGTTTTAATTCTCATAACATGTTGTTTCAAATCCTGACTTCTCCTGACTGGATTTTTTGCTAAGGACCTGCCATGCACCTATTTTGCATTATGCATGGGTTTGACAAAGCCTCTACAAGCAGACAGGCAGTGCTTCTGTGACGCACATACATAGTTGCATCTAGTCTAACATACTAGCATGTTTCCATGGATACCATGAGTGCACTGAAAAACTAATTAAGAAAGTACAGAAATGGATGTCAGAACAAACAAACTGGTTAGTTATGAGACAGGCACTGTGAAATGGCAGCAAGTAAAAAATAAAATATAATACAACCATGTATTATATTTGTTTTTGTAGCCGTATATTTAAAGCTGCTATTTGATCTTCGTGCAGTGGCAACAACTTGGGAGATTTTTTAACATGGGTAACATGTTAAGGAAACAGTATTCTTACTTGTGGTGAGCACCCTTGTAAACTAACAGTCCGGATCACCCTGCTCTTATAAATGAACAGCTCGGATTATGTACCTGTTTTAACTTTTTTTGTATGTATTTAGTATAGGATAAGCAAGGGGGATTGGCAAATACAACTTCTATCACAGGAGCATCTGACTCCTTGACAAGTGGTCAGCAACTACTTTAAACAAGTGGTGTTCTTTTCCTCTTTAAACTTTTGACACAAAAAAGAGAAGTGCAAAATCACTTCACTAACCACAACCTATTGAGGCTATTTCCTCTATTGTAAGGACCAGTCTATGAAAATAGGTCACCCTATGTATGAAATGTTTACCTGCAATTTAATTTGAATGCGGCATGGTCATGACAGTTAAATGTGGTTTGTTAAGTTATCAAGCAATGTGCTGTATTCCTGCTTGTTCTGGAAAGACATAACATGTAAATATAAGGACGGTTGATCCTTAAAATTACTCAAGACTCTAGACATGAATAGAATGTATAGCTAGACAAAACCAAGTGGAGTATTGTTTTTTAAAAAAATTCTGAAATACAGTAAGCAGAAAATAAACCCACCAGCAAAAATGTTGCTCTCATCTAAAAGAAATAAATAATCTAAACAAAGCAGGTGTCAATTAATGTATGTAAATTAATGATTAATTAATAATGGATTTTACTGAAATTAGAATATGAAAAATAATGTGCATTACTTTAAATAAATAATGACTTATTCAGAAGATATTTTAAATCATTTTATTTCCCTAGTGCAATTGGTCATTCTTATTGAGCTACCTGTAAGTTTAGAACCTTGCATGCTCCCAATATACCTTTTCCAAATAGTTTTTGCTAATGATGTGAACAGCATAATAAGCCATGCAAGGGCTTTCAGGGTCACTCTTTTGTTTGTAAAATGCCTAGATGTGCAGATGAAATTGACAAACATAAAAAGACAGATATCTTCATCAACAAGATGATAAACAAATAACATGCAGGGCAGCACAGGGCGATGATACAAAAAACAAATGCCCATGAAAAATATAGTATGGTAGGAAACAGCCTCCAAATTCCTTTT
>NC_054541.1:37615767-37713267 GCF_017654505.1 Polyodon spathula
GTGAGAAAGATGAAGGGGCGTATCTGGGCCAGCAGGAGAGGAGGCAGCTCCTGGGCAGCCTGCTAGAGATGAAGGTGAAGGTCTCTCTGCTCAGACCCCACTTTACTGAACTTAAAGATATGGATGTCCCCACAGCTTTCTTCTTCGGCCTGGAGAGAAAGACAGCACAGCGCAAGACAATGTGCTGTCTGAGGCTGCCCAAGGGAGAGAGGTCTCCAGCCCTGCAGAGCTAAGGTGTGTTGAAGTGAGACTGCCTGCAGAATTCATAAAAAGTTCTGGAGCTGTGTTGGTGAGGACCAGTACCAGGTCCTGCAGGAATGTGTTCGGGATGGGGAGCTGCCACAGGGCAGTAATAACACTGCTACCCAAGAAAGAAGACCTCTGTGACATCAAGAACTGGCGTCCTGTCTCCTTGCTGTGCTCTGATTACAAACTGCTTCCAAGGCTCTCGCTAACACCTAAAGACCAACACTGGATCAGTGGTGCACACAGACCAGTCGTACTGTGTGCCCGAGAGATCGATTTTGTTTTTATTAAGAGATCTTTTTAATGTATCCAAAGTCTATAATGTTGATGTTCGTTTATTTTTGCTTGATCAGGAAAAAACGTTTTGATAGAGTTGACCATTTGTATCTATTTCGTGTTTTAAAAGCTTTTGGTTTTGGCCCTGTTTTTACTTATTTTATAAGACTCCTTTATCACAATGTTTTTAGCTTTGTGAAGATTAATAATGGTTTGACTGTCCCCTTCCCTGTGCAGAGGGGGATATGGCAGGGCTGCTCCTTTTCAGGGATGCTCTATGCCCTCTCTATAGAGCCCCTGCTACACCAGGTAAGGGGGAAACTGCCTGGACTGGCAGTACCAGCTGCGCCCAATGCAACACCTATCAAGCTCTTCGCATATGCTGACGAACTCAACGTGTTTGTCATAACTGACTGAGACATCGCTGTGCTGGAGTCATGCATTAAAATGTATGAAAAGGCAACCTCAGTACGAGTAAACTGGACAAAAAGTGAAGCTTTTTTTGTTGGCAGCTGGGAGGGTACTTCAGTTTTAAGCTGGAACAAAAATGGAGTCAGACTTTTAGGTATTTATTTTGGGAATGAACAGTTCATGCAGCAGAATTGGGAGGGGATGCTGGACAGGGTGAAGGGGAGGCTGCAGAGCTGGCAGTGGCTCCTCTCTTGGCTCTCCTTCAGGGGTAGGGTTCTCATCATTAACAATCTTGTTGCCTCCGTGCTTTGGCATAAGCTGGTGTGCCTGGATCCTCCCCTGGTTTTTTTGGTAAATGAGATACAGAGATGCCTGGTGCAGTTTTTTTGGAGCAGGCATCACTGGCTCCGCCTGGCTGTTTTGTATCTCCCCCATGAGGAGGGAGGGCAGGGGCTCATTGATATCCCTAGCAGGATGGCAGCGTTTAGGCTGCAGGCTGCCCAGAGGCTGTTGTACACCCCACAGCTGAGCTGGAGAGATCTGGTATTTTGTTTATTTTGTGGCAAGGAAGCTGGGTTTTGACAGACATTTGTTTTTAATATCTCCTGATTGTTTTAGTGATGCAGGGTTGGACGGTTTTTATAAGAATCTGTTAAATGCTTGGAGACACAAGGTCAGAAAAATCACAGAGCACACAGTGGGTTTTTGAAGATTCTCTGTTTTTTAACCCCATTTTTAAATGTGAGGTTTTTAGCTCTGCATTTTTATCCACTTTGTTTCTTAAAGCCGGTTTTACTAAACTGGGGCATTTGATTGATTTTAACCTTTTTAGTTGTAAAGCCAGCAGGGTTTTAACCCCTGCACTGAACAATAGATCAGAGCATTTCCTGGAGAAGGTGCTGAGTGATCTCCAGGCATCGCTCTGTCCAGCACTCTCCCAGTTTCTGAGCAGGTTTCTGGAGGAGCACTTGGCCCCATAGCAGGAACCCCTGTTCCCCACAGTGCTGGCCTCCACTTCAGTAACAGTGGAGGAGGAGGAAGAGCCAGTTGGAAAGCTGCTGTCACTTAGGAAGGTCACTGAGGTGGCTTTGCACACAACTGAGAAAAAATCTATGTGAAAACCAGACATTTTAAGAAGTTGAAAGACTTGGTGGACACTAAGTGGAGGGCTCACCTTGGTGTCCCTGTTGATTAAGTTCCTGTCTGGAGGGTGCTGTATAAGCTTCCCTTGCCTAAGCACTCCGGAGACCTGCAGTGGAGAGTGCTGCATGGATTTATAGCCACGAATATATATCTGAGCCGAGTGGAGCCGGGGGTCAGTGTCCAGTGCCCCTTCTGTCCAGCAGAGGAGAACGTTTTCCACCTGTTTGTGGATTGCCCTCGGCTGCAGCCCTTCTTTTTGTTTTTAGAGAACCTGCTGGCTTCTTTGGGGGTTATTTTTACTAAAAATGTTTTTGTATTTAGTGTAAAGTATAGTTTTGCATGGAGGGATAGGTGCCCATTAGTTAACTTTGTCCTTGGTCAGGAGAAACTAGCTATTTTAAAATCCCGAAATAATAAAGTTTTAGCCATCTGTCTTATAAATCCTATTAGTATTTTTAGGATCCTGATGGTCTCCAGGATCAACATGGAGTTTGCCTATTTTAAAATGGTGCATGACCTGGACAGTTTTGAGAGACGTTGGTGCACTGGGGAGGGGGGGGGGTGTGCCGTGAGTGAGGAGGGGCAGCTTGTTCTGCTCATGTGAGAAACACTCAAAGACTGAGATTCCTTTGAACAGTTTTTTTTTTAAATGGAATGATATATATATATATATATATATATATATATATATATATATATATATATATATATATATATATATATATATATATCCTTTAAATAATGGAAATTATAATTTCTAGAACTTTCTTGAAAACAAATAATTATTGAAAAGATCTTCGTAGCAGTAGTTTGGACATTTGAGTGAACTGGAACAAGTTGTTACAACGCAATGGAAAAAATCACTAAAGAATTGTTCCAAAAAGCTAATTGGCAAATATCCTAATTGTTTACAAAAGGTTATTATTGCTAAAGGTGCCTCAACTAGATATTAATTTAATTTTTCTTGTCAGATTCTGAATACTTTTTAATTAGCATTTTTGGAGTTTTGCCAAAGAACTGCTGAATTAAATAATTGTTGACATCTATTTTTTGTAACTTTTTTTCCTCATCCACAAAAACAAAACTTGTTCTACAAAAGATTTTTCCTAAAATTCTTTGTTTTCTACATTTTCTTTGTGGTAGGCAAACCTTTGACTACATCTATCTATCTATCTATCTATCTATATATCTATATATATATATATATATATATATATATATATATATATATATATATATATATATATATATATATATATATATAGATAGATAGATAAATAGATAGATAGATAGCAAACAGAGGATACAGGATGGTTTTTCTATACCACTTATGTAAGGTCTAAACTATGGAGTGGTACTAGTTATGACTTAGTGTTATAGCCTTCTGTAACAAGTGGAGGTAACAGCGATATCAAATGGTCATGTATTCTGTTTAGAAAACAGGTCAAATTTTAATACTGATATAGATTGATTTCTAGTTTTAATAGCATTTTGGCACAATTTGCGAGCAAGGATAATTTTGTAGGTGGAAGATATTCTTTTTAATAAATAGTGTTAGTGGCACAATTGGTCTGCTTGGTCTATTTATGGTAGTGGGTGGGCCTTTTTTTTTTTTTTTCCAACAAGCCATAAGCAAATTAAAACAACAAAATTAAGTTACATTTCCTGACTTAAATAACTCCATGTTTGACAATATGGGCTGTGCTTGGCAGTATTATAGTTTTTATATTCTTTATGAATCTGAAAAATTGTTTTTGTTTTCTGATAATAACTTGAAATCAGTTTCATTACTGCAACCTGAGACTGATTTATATCAACTATCTACATATACAGCTCATATCTACAGTGAATATAAAGCCATTCTTGTAAAATCAATACATGTAATAATTCTGTTAAATCCCCAGTTGAAAGCAACTACTGGAGTCAGTTTAAAAGGATGTCAGGGGTCAAAGTTTAGGTTACAGACCAAAGCGTAAATATGTGAAATTAAGTAAAATGGAAAGCAGCCAGTGCAAGGGGACCATTGCATAATCAAGCTTTGTGAGGCATATTAGATTTATTGTGAATTCTCTATCCACTGGGAGATATGAGATCAAATCAAAGCACATTTTCCAGTCCCAATGCAATTCTCATTTTAACTCTGTTCTCTTTAAAGTCTGAAATGGATTTGTGTTTATCTGAATAATTCAGTTTAAATCGTTTTCAAATTATATACCAATAGTTTCATACACATATATACAGATATACAGTACATACACATAGAAATTGTAACCTGTATTTTATAAGTATTACGTAACAAGAATACTAAGTAATGCAATAGTTGACATGCATTTTAATAAGTTAATATAGTAAGCTAGGGCTATAACTTGCCTACTACACACAAAACAAAGCAGAATTTGATTTATTTGTTTTATTAATCATGAACTATAACACACTCTTTAGGAATTCAGGTAGAAGAAAACTCAACAAATATGTACTGGGGTTATACAAAAGGAGTGAGGACTTTTATTGTGTATAAATCAGCAATGTAATATAGTCCCACATTTAATTTAATTAATTGTTTGCTTATTAAAAATTAATTGCACACGTTAGTTTATTGTGAATTTCTGCATCAAAAGTGCCTTCTCACTAGAAACTGGAGAACTGAATACAACAAGCTTGATGATGGTCTGAGTTTCAAATGACACTAAGGAAGTAAGGAGAGCAGCTGCGATGGAGTCTGAACTGTGGTGAGTTTGTGAACTCGTTATGTGTGAGGCACACATACTCTAGTACATTTTCATCCTTTAGGATCTCAAAATATGTTTTTGTTAGTTGTCAGACACCCTCACATCCAAGTCATGCCAGATTAAGTTAACAATCAAACCAGACTTTACGCACCAATCCAACTGTGGTGACAGGGGACAGTACCTCAGTTTCCCACAGACGCTTAAAATTCAGTCCGGTAATTTGGGAGGGTTTTTTCAGATGGAATGCTGTCTTCACAAAGAAAGTTGGTGTTGTACCAGTTATGTGGCGTTTCATCCTCAAATATATTAAAGGAAATTAGTGAAATGCCACTCATTGTTGGCAGTGGTTTTGTAACTAATAACAAATAAAATGGCAGTTTGCATTGGAATTAAGAATGCAGTGGTGGGTATCGAATTATTCAGTGTGAAGCGGCTCATTAGTATGCAAGCCATGCTCTCTCTCGCGCTCTCTCTTCTATATATATATATATATATATATATATATATATATATATATATATATATATATGCACAGTCACGTGATGCTGTTGTTATTTTTCCAAGCCGTGTTATAAAATAAAAATAATGAATCTCTCTTGATAATTTGTGCAATATATAATAATCTATGTTTTTAGTTAGTTGTTTGTGAATGTTTTTAAGGTTTTAGAATGTAACAAATGCAGAGCTTGCTAAACTGTAAAAGTGATACTAAAGGCTCCTCACCGAAGAGGAAAGGAGGATAGGAGAGCCACAGGTTATGTATTCCTGCAGGATCTGCAGATTGATGGATACTGAGATTAGAACAGGATTCAGTACACCTCTCATCCTATCAAAACAAATCACTGATAATTGTTTCTATATTCCTGAAGTTTATAGTAGCTTTATAGCTTTGGCATACACAACATTGTTCTCATATCATTCCCAGTTTTCTTGCAGGAGTGAGCCAGCAGCATTGATGTCAGGAGCCACGTTTTTAATCAATAACCACTGTCACATGTAATCTGAGTAAAGAGAGACGATTATACAGTATTTGACAGTTTGTCCTACACTTCAATTGACCTGCACTAGATCAGAAATGTAAAATGTTGTTGTGATTGGATTAAATCTGAGCTATGTCTGGTCTGTATAAATAAGAAGTTCTTGCTGTAAACACAAATTAATACAGATGGTGCTTTTACAAGCTCCCTGAATTTGGCCCTCTTTCTCTCTCTCTCTGATGCTGAAACAGACAACTGTCTACCTAACAGATAAGCATAGCCATCTTTAAGAACATTAATGCAATTACCATTCTCATCGGAACAGTGACACTTCACAAAGAAGCTTACACACAT
Organism: Polyodon spathula; assembly: GCF_017654505.1. Classification (NCBI taxonomy): domain Eukaryota; kingdom Metazoa; phylum Chordata; class Actinopteri; order Acipenseriformes; family Polyodontidae; genus Polyodon; species Polyodon spathula. The sequence continues at coordinate 37,621,904 of NC_054541.1, forward strand.
TGCAATTTCCTTGTACTTGGTCTTCATTGTTTATGTATATGTCACTTATACAAATTAAACAATAGGAGCGTAACAATTATTTCAGACCGCGGAACCAAGTTCTGATGTTGGCTTCCCAAACAATACTTAGGTATTCATAAGCTGTTTGTAAATATCGCATAAATCCAGTTAGGTATAACTAGCTTTAGGCACATAGAATATTTTTCATGTATTTAGGTGTTGATGCCAAATTAATAGAAATGTGTAACAGGGGGGTATGTTACGTGTGTGGGTTGTCACTCAATAATCAGACACAGAGCAGTGGGTGTTGACACAATGCACAGGCGAGCAGATTTAATTCAACATAAGTGCTGCCACCAGGGTACAAGCAATGGTAGCTCTAGTGTCAGATTTAATAAAGAAAACAAAACATAACAAAGCTCAAAATAAAAATTTGCCACATAAAGCAAGCGCTAGCCTCATTAAAAGAGACTTCCTGCTCCAGGAACCTACTACACCACGAAACCCTCACTATACTGTTTGGGATCAACATCCCCTAAACTAACCTACTGCTGTTGCTCCCGAAGTCCTGGCCTCCCAGTGACTCCAGGTCATTGCAATGGTCTTGGCTGGGCCGAGCCTTCACAGACTCTGTCTTGCAGTTGAAGGGTTCTGTAGTAGTTAATCCTGTTAATCCTGTGGATCATTTTGAGCTGCGTGTAGCCTCCCCGGGAAATCCCATCCATCCCCTCCTCCAGGCAAGCAGGCCCGATCAGCTCATCGCCGGACGAGCCTACCTACTGAATTGGTTGCCTAGCAACGTGTCTCAGCTGCACACATCCGCACAAGAACCAGCGACAGGGCCCTCCCTGTCACAACATATTTAAAGAAACATAAAATACGTTGCCTAGCACAATACAATTGGTCCTTGGCCCCAATAACATGATTATTTAACAAAAAGTTGAGATGTAAACATTCATTCAAGGCCATTATACAGTATCTAGCCTGGTTGTCATTGAATGTGAAAATGTTGCTGTATTAGCAGCCAGGAAATTGTTGCAAATATTTAGATGTAAGCTTGTCATCTGGGTGCTGAACAAAGAACCAATATTAGTTGCAAGAACTCTGGACTACTTAATTGATCGGTGTCAGTATATTTATACTGCACAATGTGTGGGAGGAGATAAACATGAGTGCTTTTTGGCTTATTTTCCAAACCTGGTGAGCCTGATCTCAATTGGCACTTTGGAACAGGGACAGAATCAATACATCTCAAGCACAAATCAAACTTGGCAAGTATGTTACTTAGATACTGCATTTCATATATATCAAAGATTGGCTCACAATAAGCTTGCTTTAAATTACATCCCTAAAGAGAAGCAACTTTCTCAAGCATATCAGGTTAATAATTTGTATACATTTACAGGAATGTAGGGTAACTGAGCTGATCAATCAATCGGATTTCTTTAAGTCATTGGATAGCAGGATTAATGCCTGTTACTTTAACAGTAGACTCACATGAACTGGTACAAAGGTTTGAACCAGGAATTGCTGATGACCCTTTTTCTGTAAATACTCATGTCTCTGAAGAGTCAACAGAGACTGAAACATGCTTTATGTACTTTTTTTAATGAAGCCATTCACAAATGAATTTAGAGTTTGATTGTGCTGTAGTAGGTAAGGGCATACAATTCATTGGGGTAAAGGTAACAGGCTTTACAGTGCTAAAATCAGTGACAGGGTAATTGATTGACATGTGCATTAGTTTTTCACTATTTTATTTTCCTGAATCGTAATGCATTTTGTATGGTTTTATTTTTTTTATTTTTTTTATCCATCCAAATGTAGACTCACTTGTTGACTGAAGAAAACTCCTGTGAGTAAATTTAGTAAGTAATGCATTATTATGTTTTATGGACAGGGTATGAGTTAAGATATGTGATTACTGTATCAGTAGGGTTCCACTTTCAATACATTTCTCATTCCCTTGTGTTTCCTTCAATGCTATTCTGTATTCTGCCTCCCTGTGGGTGTCTTTTTGATTTCTCTCCTGCCCACAGGAGTCTAACTTGCGCCCAGAGAAGAAACAGCAATTATCGGCATGAAAAGGTGTTTGCTTATTGCAAATCATTTGTCATCACACTGGTGTCCAAATGTAAAGTTAAGCTCCATGTTTGCAGTAGAGCGCATACTGTGTGGCCCTTGGAAAAAAAACCACCAAGACAAGGGTCTGTTCTGGTGCACAGCACAGGGGGTGTGTTAGAGGCTCCCTTTTGAAGCCGGATGATCCCCTGAGACATGGCCACCAGCAAGTTCCTTGTAAACATAGCACAGATGGCAGTGCCTCACAGGTGGAGTGTCTGGCTTTTTCTTGCAGATGCACGTATGATTCCGAGAAGCCACTGGCAATATGTTGTCCCTTATTGTGCATTTCTAAACTTATAGCATTGAATCCCACTTTTGGGTAGCATTCAACACAAAAGTACTGTTTTGATAAAAGATTATGCTTTCTTGAAAAAAAAAACAAAAAAAAAAAAAAAAAAACGCCGTTTTGGAGTCAAGAATCATCATTTGTTTAAATTGTTTACAATGAATCCATGACACTGGTGGTCTTATTGGGTGAGTGAGGAAGGGTAGCCATAAATACATATTAATAGTAAATAGTTAAAAATTCAACCTAAATTTTAGTATTGGTACAACTTTACTGCAACATGCTACATTATTTTTGTCGTAAATGTTGCCATTGAAATCTATCAACTTTGGTACTTTGGCAGTCCCTCCCCCTCTCTTTGTCTATGTAAATGCCCAGAATCACTTATAATGATTGCAAATGTTATAAAATAGTAAAGTTATGTAAAAAAAGAGATTTGAAGCTAGGTACTATTTATGAAACCAAGCTGTTCTACACCTGATACTCAAAATAATTTTCCAATTTCTCTATAGTCACCACTGTGTATCATATATTTGCTCTGACAAGGACAGCAATCTCTTTGGCAAAGGCTCTTGCCTAACGAAGTAGTAAGTTAGGGCCTATTTTAATTATTTATACAGTAAATAATTTGTTTGTATCTATGCATAGGTATATTTATTATTCAAATACATTATAAAAAATAAATGATAATGCTCAACCATACAGTACACTGGTCATTATACAAAGCAGCTTTGTTTGCAAAAAACACAAACATATATTACATCTCAACTGAAGCTAAAGATACCCAGTGCTAAATCAATTTATTTTGTGCTAATATTATGCATACCTGCTAGTACAATTCTTCCACAATTTGAGTAAGTCTACCCTGCATTCTTCTGGGATTTGCTGCAGCAAGAGTAAATTGCTTCTACTAAAACTACTTTCACACAGGAAATTTGACTTTGGTCCAACTGCATCAGTAGAAGACGTTGGTGAAATAATATTTAAGCAATTTAAAACCGAAAAATAAATAAAGATGGACAAATAACTTTATTCCAAAGTTGGTTTATATTCACAAAGCAACAAACTCAAATATGTATATCAAGTTTAAAGGTAAACTTTAACCTCATCATTTGAATCAAACTTATAATCCCAATAAAACAGAAGATGGAAAAGCACTCATGAATATTAACCACTTCATATTCATATTCATTTTCATATTAACTTATTAGCACACCCATTGCCATGAAAATAAAAGTGTTTTTGATATAAAAGGTTTTTTTTTTTTTTTTTTTTTTTTTAATTATTATTATGAAGGCCATAAAAACTATATTTAGTTGACAGCAGGCCCAGTGGTTAAAGAAACAGGCCTATAACCAGGAGGTCCCCAGTTCAAATCCCAGCTCAGCCACTGACTCATTATGTGACTCTGAGCAAGTCACTTAACCTCCTTGTGCTCTGTCTTTCAGGTAAGACATTGTTGTAAGTGACTCTGCAGCTGATGCATAGCACTTTGTGATGGTGGTCCACTATGAAAGGTACTATATAAAGATTATTACTATTATTATTATTGGCCTCTGCCTAATCTTGGTCTCTGCACTGCCGTTAAAATGGGTTGTAAAAAATTCAATCAAATCTGCCCTAACCCTTCTTTGTTCTGGGTTAAACAGATTCATTTCCCTTGCCCTTTATAACTTACACACAGACCTGGAATTAAGGCTCTGAGCTGGATTCTCTCCAAATCAGTGATGTCCTTTTAGTAATGAAAATTGAATGCAGTTTTCTAAGTGTGGTCTTACCATAGCAATATACATCATAACCTATATTGTTTACTCTACAATTTTGACACTATGTATGCAATATGGCCAAACAGGGTGTCCATATACGTCGAATATACTGACGCCTCGGGGTGTTGTGTGGCACGAGACGAAGTCAAACATCTCGGATTTGAGTCATTTCAGTATTTTTTCAAGGTTTGTGTCAGAGAGGGGTGGATAATGTGCAGAAGTATCTTTTTGTTTTTCTCCTGTAGCGTTTACACACCACTAAAATACATGATTTTTGGCTGCTAAAAATGTAAAAAATGAAATCTCTTGTAAAATAAGAGACACCCTACATACAACATATTAACTTATTATAAATCACACAAATTAAGGTTGTACTCAGGAATAGCTTTAAAATGAATAATCTTTTATTTTAAATAACATAACTAGGACATCTCTTGCACCTTAGCATCCCGTACTGGATTGGCTACTCACGAGTACAGCCCTTTACCTCCAAAATACCTCCATAGTATTTTGGAAACATTTGTTGTTTAGGTTTTTCTGGGTTACAGCAGGAAGGGAAGTCACCAGTTGACCAAATTAGTTCCAAAATCATGAGTTCTTAGTCTGTTAAAGGAAAAAAAAAATAGTACACAGGCTTACTGTTGTGATGAATGTACAGTTGTCTGCCTAATAATTTTTCAAGTATTTACAAAGATTATTTGATGTAATTTATAACTTGCATATGAGTCAGTACCAAATTGTGAAGCACTATATTTCTGCCAGTTAAACATTATTTTATTATAGTAGTTTTCAAACCATATCAAACAGTTTTACTCAACCCAATGGCAGATGACTTTCATCAAAATATGGTAACCTATCATATCAAACACATTGGAGAGATGACAGTATTAATGAGATCATTTATGCTGTTAATAGATCATTTACCACTTTGGTGAGAATCTTAGAAATGTTAACAGAAGAGTAATATCCAGTCTGCTTTGAATGAAATACTATTGTTCACAGTTCAATATGTTTAGGAGTTTCTACAGATATCTTACAATAATATGGGCTAAACTTGTTGTGTGTACTTGTTTTAATGTGTAACCTGCTTCGTGTCCATTTTTAATATCACTGTGTATTGTTTTAAACTGTAAAGCGCTTTGAAATGTGCTGTATGAATTGTGCTATAAAAAATAAAGATTATTATTATTATTATTATTATTATTATTATATATTATTATATTATTATTATTATATTTTTTCTTTAAGGAGCATTCTCAAATAAAATGCTACATTACTAAAGTAATTAGCAAGGGTATTAAAGGTTTTCTGTTGAGTGCTTACCTGATGACTTAAGGCGGGGGTTTTCAAACAGGGGTACACGTACCCCAGGGGGTACTTGAAAGGGTCACAGGGGGTACTCGCAGGATGACTGAAATTCAAAAATAAAAATAATGATGGTCTTCATTTTTTATTGTATATTATATATTATCTGTGTCTGCTACAGCTAACTACTGTGCATAAGCATTTTTGACAGTTTAAAGTTTAAATTTTATAATCATAATGTGTACTTTCAAATTTTCATACGCATGCATGATTTCGATTCTGCGTGTTGCGTGGATGCATGTTACTAGTTCAGGAATAACGGTTGCAGAGCTGGAAATTATTTGGACTGATCCACTGTACATCCAGTGTATGCCGTGCATGCTGTTTGTTGGTTCAAAATGGATCACCTGCAAAAGAAAAATGAAGTAAAAAAACTGAGAACGCTCGGCAGAGAATGTAAAGCGACAGAAAGTTCTTAAATCTATTTGGAGTTAGGATTTACATGTGTGGGCCCTGAAGATAAACCCAAACCCAAGTGTGTTGTTTGTTTGGAGGAGCTCTCTAATGACTGTATGAAATCATCTTTATTAAAGAGACACCCGGAAACAAAGCATGAAAGCTTAGTCGAAAAACAGACTGACTACTTTGAACGACGGCTGGAAAATTTAAAACATCAAAAGGAGAAGTTTTCTCACCGCAGTTAGTCAAAGTGCTCTGAAAGCTTTGTTTCTCGTATTACTCAATTGCAAAATGCAAAAAAGTATATACTATGGTTGAATCTTTGATTATCCCTGGTACAGTGGACGTTTGTAAAGTAATGTTTGGCAGCGAGCAACCAGATAAAGTTAAAAAAAATATCTGTTTCAGACAACACCGTTTCTCGAAGAATTTCTGAAATGGCACAGGATATGGAGATTCTAAGGTGCAGTTTTTTTTTTTATATATATATATATATATATATATATATATATATATATATATATATATATATATATATATATGCTCTGAGCACACTCCTAAACTCAGGGGAAACATTTAAGGAGGACAGAGATTTTTAAATTCATATAAGTGGTTTTGTTTGTGCCCAGGGCTTGCCATATGTCCAGACAACCTTTTAAAAATCAAGAAAAATCACACAAACTCATTTAATTTGAAGTTAACAAATCAGAGCAGTAGTAGTGCGCTTTTTGGTTTATTAAATTCTTAAAACATTGGATTGGTTGGTTGCGCAGACTACCGTAAATCCCAAGTAATAAGCAATCTGGGCAAATCTGGGCAAGCAATCTTTACAGGTTTAACACCATTAGTAATTTAATACAAATATGGTTATTATATGCTTAGCCTTCAGGCTATAAAATGCAAAAATGTAAAGCTCCCACAGCTACATTTTAAAACATTAAATACATCACTCTCTTAAGACTAAAACATCATTTTTAGACCTTATAACAATGCATCCAATATCAATGAGATATAAATTAAAATATATGATTACCTTCTAGTATATGGAAGTGTAGTGTAGGATATATGATAAATAAAAACTGTCTTCAAAAGGCAGAGACTTCTGACTTTGACCAAACAGCAATCAGTTTTTAAGAAACCCTCAGAGCTTGGACCAGTCAGCTTGCAAGTTCACTGGTATTGAATGGGGTCTTGCTCTGGGCTTACAATGGCTCTCAAAAGAATTCACCCCCCTTGGACTATTCCTCATTTTATTGTGTTACAACATGAAATCAAAATAGGTTTGAGTTTTTGCCACTGATCAACACAAAAAAGTCCATAATGTCACAGTGAAAAATAAAATCTACAAATTGTTCTAAATTAATTACAAATATAAAACAGAAAATAATTGATTGCATAAGTATTCACCCCCTTTGCTATGACACACCTAAATAAGCTTTGGTGCAACTAATTGTCTTTAGAAGTCATACAATTATTTTAATGGAGTCCATCTGTGTGCAATTAAGGTGTTTCACATGATTTCAGGTTAAATACATCTGTCTCTGGGGGGTCCCACAGTTGGTTAGTACACTTCCTAACAAAAACTACATCATGAAGACAAAGGAATAAGGCTCTTCAAAAGCACCAATCAGGGCTAGTATATAAGAACATTTCCAGGGCATTTTATATTCCCTAGAGCATAGTAAAGTCCATTATTAAGAAATGGAGAGAATATGGCACAACTGTGAATCTGTCTAGAACAGGCCGTCCTCAAAAACTGAGTATACGGTCGAGAAGGGCACTAGTCAGGGAGGTTACCAAGAGGCCTATGGCAACTCTAAAGGAGTTACAGTCTTCCGTGGCTGAGCTGGGAAACTCTGTGCATATGGCAACAATAGCCCGGGTGCTTATCTGCATCAGGGCCTGGAAAGCTTGTGAAGATAGAGGTTAAAATGGATGCAGCCAAGTACAGAGAAATCCTGGAGGAAAACCTGCTGAAGTCTGCAAGAGACCTGGGACTTGGGAGAAGATTCATCTTCCAGCAGGACAAGACCCCAAACATACAGCCAAAGCCACACTGGAGTGGCTTAAAACCTGCCCCAGTCAAAGCCTGTACCTAAATCCAACTGAGAATATGTGGAGAGAGTTGAAAATGCTGTTCACCAAAGGTCCCCATCCAACTTGACAGAGCTTGAGCAATTTTGCAAGGAAGAATGCGCAAAAAATGTAGTGTCCAGATGTGCAAAGCTGGTAGAGACTTATTCAAATAGACTTATGGCTGTAATTGCTTCCAAAGGTGTCTCTACCAAATATTTACTCAAGGGGGGTGAATATTTATGCAATCAATTTTTGTTTTGTATTTGTAATTAATTTAGAACAATTTGTAGATTTTATTTTTCACTTTAACATTATGAACTTTTGTTGTGTTGATCAGTGGCAAAAACTAATTAAATCCATTTTGATTCCATGTTGCAGCACAATAACATGTGGAAAAGTCCAAGGGGGGTGAATACTTTTGAGAGCCACTGTATATAGCATTTTCCCTCCATTGAATACATCAGGAGTCCCAATTAAATCTGAGTATCAGTCTGCCTTGACAGTTGATTTGTAATTTGATTGATTTCCACAAAGCTTTTTGTAGTTGTGTGATCCCATTGAAGTGGATTAAAATTATTGTATTGCTTAAGTATTGTCTTTAGGGCAGTTTAGCAACTGTTAAACAGTTCCCTTGCAAAGTGAGGGTGGAGCCTACTTAAGCTTAGTGAATCTACTAGTGGTCAGTCTACAAGTAATCAGAGTCAGAGGCAGATAGCATTTATCCATCCAGTTAGTATAATAGACAGCTAGCCTACTTGTGTGCCAGCATGAAGCACCAGCCAACTGAAGAGCCTCTCTACCAAAGAGCAGAGAGTCTAGCTGTGGCAGTCCTATGAGGAGAGACCTGCAAGGAGAGGCTGTTGGAGAAATTCCGAACATAGCAGTGCTCTGGAAGACACCCACTACTAAACTGGTCTGTACCCTCCCCCCACCGCTCCTGCCCCCCCACTACTACTGTACCTATCTGTCTCACCTGTCCTGTAATTACTCTCTCACATCCCTGTTATTCTGCCCTCTCACTCCCATCCTCTGCCCTCTTTCTGCCACCGTTCCCCTAACCCCTAACCTCATCCCTCTGCCTCTCCCCCTCTTTCCCCTCCCACACTTTCTCTGGTGCCCACTGGAACTGTCACTCCTCTGCTAACAAAGCTGATTTCATCTCTGCCTTTGCCTCCCACCTCTCTTGATTTCCTTGCTCTCACTGAAACTTGTCTCTCTCCTGATAACACTGTAACTCCTGCTGCCCTGTCCTCTCTCTACGTCCTTTCGCATACTCCGTGTCTTACTTGATGGAGAGGTGGGACTGGTCTCTTCTCTCGCTCCTTACTCTTTTCTGTCCCCTCTGATCTCTCATCACTCTCTGTTAACACCTTTGAATTTCATGCTGTCCAACTAACCTCACCCTGTTAATTGTACTGAACCGTTCTCCTGGAGCTCTCACTCACTTTCTCGATGAACTCAACTATCTCCTCTCCTCCCTCCCCTCTCTGTCTTCCCCAACTGTTCTGTTAGGTGATTTCAATATCCATATCTCCAATCCCATCCACTCTGCGGAATTCCTTTCTCTCCTTCAATTTCTCTCTCTCTCCATTCCCTCCTACCAACAAAGCTGGCCATCAACTGGGACTCACCTTCTGTAGGACCTGCTGCCCTTCCACCCTCTGTAGACTCCGGTACCTCCACCATCTTCTCCTCCCTTACCTCTTCTATCCCCTCACCTCCCCCCATACCAGCCCATACCCCCCCCCCCCCCCCCCAACCCTGGCCTTCCTCCGTGCTCCGCTCAGCATGAACTAAACTGCACTCTGCTGAAAATAAATAGAAGAGAACAAAACTCCCTGGCTTTTACCATTCCCTCCTCTTCTCCTTCTCATCTACTCTCTCCTCTGCTAAACACTGCTGTTTCCAATCTATTATCGAATCCTCCACTAGCAACCCCCGGAAACATTTCTTTACCTTCTCCTCCCTCCTTTGATGACTTTGCCTCTTTTTTCTCCTCTAAAATCTTTGATATCTGCATACTCTTTAACACCTCTCCCTCCCCCCAACACCCTCTGTCTCCCCTACTATCTCACCCTCCTTCTCTTCCTTCTCTCCCCTCTCAGATTCGGACCACTCCTCCCGCATTCTCCTCCACAAGTCCACCCACCACATGTGCCCTGGACCCTCTCCCCACTTACCTCTTTCAAGCTGCTGCTCCTGCTTTACTCCCCTTCATCTCCCTTCTCAACATCTCTTTCGTCCCTGGACTCTTTCCAACTGCCTTCAAACAAGCCTCTAGTACAATCCCCTCCTCAAAAAACCTATCCTCGACCCCATCTCCCTCCAGAACTACCATCCTATCTCCCTCTTATCCTTCATCTCTAAAACCCTTGAGCGGGCAGTACACCACCAGATCTCTGCTTTCCTATCTAACCACTCTCTGCTCAACCCTCTCCAATCTGGTTTCTGTTCTGCTCACTCCACTGAAACTGTTCTCCTGTCTCTCACTAACTTACTAAACTCTGTCCATGCTGCCTCTCTCCTCTATCCTTTGCTCTGGCCAGGTTCTCCTCCTACCTCTCCGACGGCACCTACCAGGTAACCTGGTGCAGTGGAGTCCTTAAAATATTACCTGTTAGGTAGAGAGTTCACCCTTGTAGCAGATCATTCTCTTTTGAAGTGGCTGAAGGAGAATAAGGAAACCAATGCAAGGGTAACCAGGTGGTTTCTAGCATTAGCAGTATAAATTCTCAATTGAGCATAGGAGTGGATCGAATAATGCAAATGCAGATGGTTTATCTAGAGCACATTATCGGGATAGGAAGGTCGCTTGACCCGATAGGTTTGAGCTGGAGAGGAGGATGTGTGAGGATGGAAACCATGGGGGTTGGGGAAAGTATATCAGGAGTGTGGGATTCCTGATAAAATGTTCTCAGATAATGAATCCCTTACACAGAACAATAGAGTAAGAAAGAGAAAAAACTACAACTCCCACAAGCCACTCAGAACAAGGAAGGTACAGGAGTCAACTAAACTGCAGACGGGTATAAAAGGGAGCAGAACAGGAAGAGAAATTGGGTGTAGAAGAATGATACTTACCAAAGGAACTTGTTTCATCTTCAACTGCTACGTGAAGGGACAGAGAAGATTGTGTTCGAAAGTAAATTTTCTTTAAGCGTACTTGGCATTCCTAGTGTGTGGAGTCAAACGCTAAGAAACCTCAGTGGATCCAACTGGAACAGAGTGAAGTGTTTCCTATCTTTGGCTCACTAAACAACTGGAATTAAAATCCAGTTTCAATTTCAAATACATTGTGTTGGAGCAATTATAGAATGCAGAGAACAACACAGAGCTAGTACGAGTACAGCAATCTTTTAGCACTTGAGTTATTTAAAAATATACCATGTATAAACAAAAGGTGCAGGTGTACTTACCGCGTCTCCTCCTTCATGGAACAAAGGCTGTTTAATTTATGGACTGTGTTACTCAGACTGAACACAAGACATATGCAAAGAATTGGGCCTAGTGTTTGTTTTAAGCTGCATGGAACAGCATATTGCCTGTACTTAGTTCATGTTTTCAAAAGGCCTTAGTTGTATATAATTTTTTTTTAAAAGATACGTTGTACTTGGTTTACATTACAAGAAATATTATACTTTTTATATTGTGTTGAAAGACTAACTGTAAGAGCCTGCATAACTCCCAGCAAGGACTGTGATATTTTACCTGCAATAAAAGGGACACTGTAGACAGAAATAACTGCACCAACTCAGAAGAATAAAACCACTGTTTATTTAAGCAGAAACATGTTCTGCCAACAATTGCATTTGAGCAGGCCCAGTGTGGTCACAACTGTACAAGGGAAATCAATGAGAGGATGTGACGTCTGTCTGGACACAAAGGAACAGATAGTGAGAACATATTCAAGGGAAATATCGCCTGAGACCATAACCTGTTATACTTACCCAGTCTTGTGAAGCGCTTCCTATGCAGGACTGCTGAAGGAACAGAGTCCACCCTGTGAATTTACTATAACGGCACCAGACACCTACCTGTGGAAAGAAAAACAAAGCAACAGAGTTACCAGGACATCAAGGGGAAGACAGCGAACAGACTTGGAGTGTACAGCCCTATCAACCCTGAGGTCTTGTGAACTATACCGTGCACCCAGATACTGGACTTTGGCCAACTATACACATTTTACTACAGAATACTACACCATGCAGTATATAAAAAAAATGTTTTCACCTATTTGAAAGCAAGCTTCAGCAGAATTATCTAGGGACAAAAGAAAAAGTGAAGTTAGATCACAGAGGACAGGTTTCTTTTGATTTTTTTTTTTTTTCAAAATAGAAACATAGCTTTAATTCAATAATCCCACTGTTACATCAACCCTCTGCAAAGGCAAATCTTAGCCAATACAACAATTACAAAACTCATAGTATATATTGTGAAGGATTTCAGTCCTTCGGGTTCTTTTTCAGCACTTTTTAATGGCCCAGTCACACACTTAATTTTTCAAAGTGCAGTTTGCGCTATTTTTATTTTCACAGAAAAATAAAATAAACAAAAACAAAACCTAACCCTACATGGAGGACTAAACTAAACTCTGTCACTGGAACCTTAACCTACCAAATCAGGCAGCTACTCTGCTTACAGATTTAAAACAAAACAACACTTTACAATTCACAAATGAACAAAAAGGATTTACACAGCACCTTTTCTTTCCTTTAACGACACAGAGTCGGACTCTTCACACTACAGCCACCCAGAACATAGTGGCTTCTCTCTTTAAATACCCTGCACCTGGCTCTGATTTACAATGATAGTCAGGTTCAGGGGATAATTACAAGTACAACAATTAAATGTAATTAAACAATAAAACAATAATCAAATTAGCATCGTTCAGCCCGTGTCCTTCTGGGAGGTGTAGTCCTGTGTTTCACAGAACTACCCTTTCTCGGCTCCTTGTCTCACAATATGTATGATGATAAATAGGAAATCATAAAGCCATTGAGGAACGTTTCATTTCATTGTATCATTAGGTTAAAAAACAACTAAATATTTGCTTTTTCTGACACATTCTGTATTGCTGACAAGCCATTGTAGTTCCCTTAATGCATCTGTGCTACTTATTGTGAATGTTCTTGCACATGTGTGATTTTACACCACTAGAAAGGAACGTTTGCTTGAAAATGGATAAACCAGGAGAACAAAAGTAAAATACAGTAATTTGTCGTATATCCTTCTGCGGTGGGACCAGAGTAAGGCCAGATATATAAAAAGTCGAATGAATAAATCTTGTTTTAAATACCATTATACACAGCTGTAACAATTACTATATTCAAACAATTATTGTTTTAAGAGTCAGCTTTTATTAGGGAGTGACCCTAAATCCCTTGTTTAGAAAGATACAGGGTATTAATGCTTGTGACAGAATAGCCGTCTGCCATGTGGGTGCATGCATTTGCTGCTGAGTGACAGGCAGAAGATCGAGACAGGGGTTGAAGTTGATATGCCCTGCAAATGAACAGGATTTATTTGCATGACAACACACTGAACAGCTCTGTGACACAACCAGCAAAGGCAGCGCAGGGAACACATACAACACAGTGTACAAAAACTTTGGAAGGATCTACAATATCTGAACTAATCTTCTCTGTTCAATAATAAACTAACATTGCTGAATAGTTTGATCATGGCGGATAGATGGTTGGGGAGGGTATGTGATGGCAAATATGCAACGGATTATTGTATTTAAATAAATCAAATAAATAATCATTATGAGCATATTTAAAACTTAATAGTGGAGATCAGGAAATTGGATTTCTGTGGGTAACATAACATTTTAAAATTAAACATGAATGATGGGGCCTAATAAGATCTTGACTGAATGTAAATTACCCATACAGTAGATTAAGCTTCAGCCTTATTAAAAAAAAAAAAAAAAAAAAAAAAAAGCCAAAAGAGCAATATTACTAAAACTAGGAGCTCTTCCCCCTCATTGTATCTTTCTGGGCGCGTTTAAGAATGTGTCCCCATGTCGTATCTTTCTGGGTGGGCATAAGGCATTAAGAATGCATCAATTTAAAAACTACTTTGCTTAATGTTAGCGATTAGATCGATCCTGTGACTCCTAAAACAACTGTAAAATGTAGCTTTCATTTATATCCCAAGAGGAAGGATGGACTAAGATTGCTGACATTTAAATTACATTATAAATGTAAACCACAGTTCAGGCAAAGTGTCCTGAGAAAGGATAACCGGGATTAAATTCATCTCATGGGTATCAGATCAGGACTCTGGAGAGCCGACTTTATTTTTGGACACTAAAGGGATACACATGCATTTTAGACCGTCTGCATTCCAACTGCATTTATTTTCTGAGGTTAAGCCCATTTTGCATGTTCCAGAATTTATATATTATTTAACTATGTCTTAATGATTCTGTTATCGCTAGGTAATAGTTCCAAATTGAATGTGTTTTCTGATACATCTTTCATTTTCCAAATTTAAATGATGATATCTAATATAAAGTATGGTCATATAAATATATATATATATATATATATATATATTTATATATATATATATATTTTATATATAATATTTCATTAATCATAATATATTAAATATACCGAAACATATGGAAAGTTGGTGTTTGAGTATATGTTAAACATACCGAAACATTGGAAAGTTGGCTCTTTGAGTATAGTATTCAGACCCCTGACCAATTCTCTCATATTATTGAATTACAAATGGTACATTGAAATTTTGTTCTGTTCAATATTTTTTTTAAAAACACTGAAACTCAAAATCAATTATTGTAAGGTGACATTGGTTTTATGTTGGGAAATATTTTTAAGAAAAATAAAAAAACTAACGAGGACACAATTACCTTACTATTGGCCTCCACCTGTGAACCATTAAAGTTGCTGTCACATTTTCTGGATAAAAACCCCACTGTTGAAGGGTCATTGGTAAGGCTGTGAATTAGAAGGAAAATGAAGGCTAAAGAGCATTCTACAGAAATTAGAGATAAAGTAATACAAATGCATAGATTAGGGAAAGGGTACAAAATAATATCCAAGTGTTTGGATATCCCAGTGAGCACAGTTGGATCAATAATCAGGAAGTGGAAGCTGCATCACACCACCCAGGCACTGCCAAGAAAAGGCCGTCCCTCAAAACTCAGCACTCAAACAAGAAGTAGACTTGTGTGAAAAGCCACAGAGAGGCCAACAATCACTTTGAAGGAGCTACAGAGTTCAATGGCTGGGAGTGGAGTAATGGTGCACCAGTCAACCATATCAAGAACTCTGCATAATACTGGCCTGCATGGGAGTGTGGCAAGAAAGAAGCCGTTACTCAAAAAGTACCATCTGAAGGCACGTCTGGAGTTTGCCAGAAAGCATGAGAGTGACCCAGCTGCGATGTGGGAAAAAGTTTTGTGGTCAGATGAGATCAAGATAGAGCTTTTTGGCCAAAACTCAAAGCGCTATTTGTGGTGCAAACCTAACGCTGCCCATGCCTCAAGACACACCATCCCTACAGTGAAGTATGGTGGTGGCAGTATCATGCTGTGGGGATGCTTCTCATCAGCAGGGACTAGGCATCTTGTTTCAATTGAAGGAAGAATGGATGCAGCAAAAAACAGGAAAATACTGCAAGAGAATCTGCTTCAGTCCGCTAAAAAACTGAAGCTTGGGAGGAAATTTACCTTTCAGCAGGACAATGATCCCAAGCACGAGGCCAAAGCAACATTGGAGTGGCTCAAGAACAAAAAGGTGAATGTCCTACAGTGGCCCAGACAAGGTCCTGATCTCAATCCCATTGAGAATCTGTGGCACTATTTGAAAATTGTGGTCCACAAGCGTCGTCCAACCAACCTGAACAACCTGGAGCAAATCTGTCAAGAAGAATGGGCCAAAATCACTCTGACACTGTGTGCGAAGCTGGTACATACTTACCCCAAAAGACTTAAAGCTGTTATTGCAGCGAAAGGTGGCTCTACCAAATATTAATGTGTGGGGGTTGAATGATATTTCAGTTTTTTATTTTTCTTAAAAATATCGAACAGAACGAAATTTCAATGTACCATTTGTAATTCAGTAATATGAGAGAATTGGTCAGGGGTCTGAATACTTTTGCAAGGCACTGTGTGTGTGTGTGTATATATCTATCTATCTATCTATCTATCTATCTATCTATCTATATATATATATATATATATATATATATATATATATATATATATATATATATATATATATATATATATAGCTTGCATTACTGAATGACTTTGTGATAAGCCTCTGGGCTCTTGTAAGCACACTGAATAGAGGAACTTAAATGGAGGGGCTTACTTTATAATTGTTTCTCTGCAACAGTAGGTTATGGTAGAGAAGTCTTCCATTTAGAAATGAATCCTTATTTACAAAACTAATCAATTCCCAGTAGGTGTGATCTCAGATTCCAATAGGTCATGTTAGAGGAGCAAAAAGCTTCCAATCCAAGTAGAACATTCCCTCTTCTGCTGTGCAACCATAAAAAACAAACAAAATAATAAAAAAAAATAGCAATTGTTCTATTTAAATCTTTAAGGATTTTACACCCATATAACAATCCATGAATGATATGATCCAAGAGACAACACTTTGGTGCAGTGATAAAATATAGATTGTGGGCAGGAAATCATAAAGCCGTTGGGGAATGTTTCATTTCATTATATCATTAGGTTAAAAAACAACCAAATAAATTATTTTTCTGACACATTCGGTATTGCTGACTAGCCATTGTAGTTCCCTTTATGCATCTGTATTTTAAACCCGCCTTAGTTTAATTCCATTTGACACTTCCTGACAAGATCAAGCTGGACCCATGTGACTGCTGCAGTGTTTTTTCTTTTCAGTAAACCACACTTGTTTATTTAATGTGTAGGTTACACACTGTTACGGCCTGTCGTTTTACCAATATAACATTACTGACAAGACTGCTCGTCGTGCAGATTAGGAGACATTCAAATGAAGAGACCTCTCATCTAAGTCACTGAAAATGAAATAACTTTGGCCATCAGCAGCAGACAGTTTATCAAGTGCTGGGTGTGAACCGGCTCTGTTCCCAAGCAAGCATCCTTAGTGGTCTAAAAAAAGTCTCATCCCACGCTGAACTTGCTTATAAACCTGCTTATAATTTCTGGTTATGTAGGTCAATTGCGATCAAAGTCTTTATGAAAAAATATACTATATCTGTCTTGTCCTTTTGGTTTCATACTCAGCTTATTAAAACTCAGGGTCCACTTCTATGCTGTTAAGACAAAGTACCAGGCTTGTCATGAAGGAATAGCCATATTCCTCATATTCTATGAAGAAGCAGCATCAAAAGCTCTGTCCACACTACTTAACTGATCTCGAGAACTGTACTCAAAAATGTTTTAATTAATCAAGCTCAAAACGCCCACACTAAAGTATTGTTTCATGTTTAGTCCGGCTGCATACAAACACTGTTAAAATAGTCCAGTTGCAGTTTCTAGCAGCATAATGGACTGTATGACATTATCCCACCATGCACTGCATTTTATGTTTACAACCCGGCAAATATGAAGCCCATGCCCACGGAAGACATAGCGCTTCTTAACTTGAACGTTATGGCTTTGTTTCTTAAATACAACAAGGTACATTTTATCATAATGTGTGTGTTTCATTTTGAACTCTGAAGTTCTCCTTGACTGATTTCATCGCTGCAGATATCAATGTGCCTTGATTTTGGTATTATTATTTATTTCTTAGCAACAAGCCTCAGAAATTGTACACAGTACAACAGTATTGATAGTCGTTCTCAACTCCTTCAGGTGCCTGTATTTGTAATGTCCACGTGCCAAAGCATATCAGAAAGCAATTTCGGATACTGGAGGATACTCAAAAAATTTATTTTGGTATTACAATGTCCACACTTCTGACAAACCGCACTACCTGATGCAATCTAATTTAGAACCGGACTCGAGACTACCCCAAGAGGTGGCCTCTAGTCCAGTTCTCGAGTACGGTATAAATGTTGTGTACGTGTAGACGCTAACCATATTTAGTACTTCTAAGCTGGTTTAAAGGCATAGTGTGGAAAGGGCCTGTACTCAAACACCAATTGCTCTCATTTGCATTTGCAAACAAAACACATCTGATCCCAATCTCTTATTTGCTCTAGAAACACTTTAAGTTAGAACCTGAATACTCAGATGCCAGCACATTACACAAACAGATTTCTAAATAACATGACAAGAGCATCACTGTTGTTACAGTTTATCAATTACATTCCTGCATCACATACTCTGTCTGTCAGCCTGACATCATCTTTTTCTACATTTTACAAACAACTTGCTGCTTTTTTTCCCTGCGCTCATTAAGGTGCAGGAGTGAGTACAGAGCCCTTGAGGTCAGTTATAGCACAGAGATAAGGTCACTTATGTGTCTCATCAGTGCACCTTAGTTGCCATGGATATCGCAGAGTCAAACTGCAGTACAGTTACTCATTTAAGTATTCTTGTTGGTTCAAAATACATAATTTGTTGTCTTTTCCGAAAATCAGAGTCTGCATAAATTGCAATCATATCTATTATGGTCATAATTTCAGGATCAGAATCCCTGAATAGAGGATATTTAAATCTGGTTATGATCACTTTACTTGTCCAAGAAATACATTTCTGACACTTAACTGGTACATAACACAGCCCTAGCAGCAGGCCTTTACAATGTTTAATCCTCTGGGCCCTGCTGCCTTTTTGTATTGACTAGTGTTGTGCCGTGCTTAAAGTAGCATTTCATTTCAGACACTTAATGGGCCAAAGTAATAATTCTGAAAAATAAATCAGCTATTTGCATTATTTCTCTGATAGCTCTGATACTACTGTTGTTCAATCCAACACATTGCAAAAGACTATTTCTCTGACTGTGACACAAGATCTGTTTCCCAGGGCAGAGCAGATCTTGCAACCCTAACTATGTTTCTTGAACTGAGAAATTACATCTGAAGCATTTTGTTTCTTCTATAGAGTCGCTGGAATTGAAATCTATTTTTACATCATGTGGAAAGTTCTGTTGGAGGGATGTGAATTATTATTTAACACTAGCACCACCATAGCCACTTTCTGAATGGCTTTTGCAATTTAAATTTAAGTGTCTCTGTGTATGTGAATATCTCGTGCATGTCTGTTCTTAAGTGTTACTAAATATTTTAATTAAATACCCATACGGTGTTTCAGCTGCAGAATCGTAAAAAATGAATAAGTTATAAGCACTTGCTTCTTCAACCACCAGACCCGCATTTTATGCGGCATATTGATATCAATACAATATAGCCAGCAATTGAGTCTGGGCTTTGTAATAAAATCAAAGTCATTGTGAAGGAACATATTATATACTCCTGTCGAGTTCTGAAACACTCATGAAAGGCATTCTACACATCATATTATTATTATTATTATTATTATTATTATTATTATTATTATTAGCTGTTGTCACACAATATACACATTGAATCACAATACAGTGTGATATAGCTACACAACTTTTTTCTTGTCTGCCTGTCCTCTGAATCAGTTGGCAAGTTTGTAACTGTCCCCCTCCACTCCACTTTACTCCTCAGGCAGAATGACTGTGCCACCCTAAGTGTGTACAGGTGTAAATACAAAAAATATATATAAAAAGTGCTTATTCTAAGCTCTCTACACAAGTCAGTGACCATCGGGATCACAA
This sequence comes from Polyodon spathula, assembly GCF_017654505.1. Taxonomy (NCBI): domain Eukaryota; kingdom Metazoa; phylum Chordata; class Actinopteri; order Acipenseriformes; family Polyodontidae; genus Polyodon; species Polyodon spathula. Next base: position 37,641,649 of record NC_054541.1, read on the forward strand.
TGACTAAATGAAAGCCAGAGACTGTTTTACAAAACAACAAAGTGCGGTGTGGATATACTGGATCAAACGGCACGGCTGTATTCTGTCAAAGATGGTACTCACAGGCGGCCTGTGGATGTTTTTTTTACAATGCTTTGGACCTGGCAGCCATCAACGCTTTGATTTTGTACAAGGAGTGCACAGGCAACACAATCACTCAGAGGAACTTCATTTTGCAGCTAGCCCTGGAGCTACGGCAGAAACATTTGGATAAGAGACACGAAAGCCGGCTGGCAAATGCCCCTCAACCTTCAGCCAGCACTGCACCCACTGGCACACGGAATAAAAGACAATGACAGGTTGCTAAATGCAAAAAAACAGAACTTTTGATGTCTGCGCCCGTCGTGAAAAGGCAGTCAGTGGCAAATGCACTGGTACAGTTGAAAAGCGTGTTTATCTTCTTACAGTTTTTCATGTTTATGTATATGTGCTCGCTTTGGAAAAAAATAAGAAAAAAGTTTAATTTTCATATAAATATGGTGTTTCTGCTCTGAAAATGTTATGTGTGATGTTCATAAATAAAAATCTTAAGTTGTATCCAATTCTTTGTTTTTCATTTTCATATCAAAGCCGTTTTAAAATGGAGCCGCACATTTTGCAGGTGCGGCGTTTTTATGTAGTCCGAAATCTCAGTGGTTCTAGTGGTAAATTATATGTTTAATATTGGTTCTCTGTATTTACTAACACCATAGGTCTGGTAGTCAATGAGGTGCAAAAGCCGGGGGAGAGGATGAGGTGTGTAAAGGCAGTTTCCTAGGCCGAGCAGGGAGGATGGACAAGATGGGAGTGTGGAACAATACAAGAACGACTGGCGAGATCTATGGACTATGGAACAGAGTAGGATCAGTTTCCTCATCAGGTCAACATATGATGTTCTCCCATCACCACAGAACCTTCATTTATGGGTAGGAGAGGAATTGTTTTGTCCTTTGTGTTTGTCGCCAGCTACATTAAGACACATTTTTACACATTTTGACAGGATGTAAGATGGGTCTTAGCCAAGGACAGTTTACTTGGCGTCATGACCAGGTGCTGCAACGTTTGTCCTTAGCATTGAAAGACAAGCGCAGCATGACCAACAGGTTGCCACCAATTCCAGTAATATATGACACACGAAGAACAATATTCCTCTGTCCAGGGGAGCAACCACCAAGAAAAAGTATTAAAACCAAACTCGTCTAGGACAACTGGAAGCTGCTAGAGACTGTAAAATGCTGGCAGATGTTGGACAATGGCTTATTTTCCAACCTGAGATTGCCACCACTAACCTTCAACCTGATATTTTCTGGATCAGGATGCCTTGTTCACCTGATAGAGTTAACAATGCCATGGGAGGATGCTGTGGATGAGGCTTATGAGAGGAAGAAACTTTGGTATGCTCAACTAGCTGCTGAAGCGGAACAGTGTGGATGGAGTCCAGGTTTACCCAGTGGAGGTGGGTTGTCAAAAATTTGTAGCACACTCCACAACCCAGTTTCTCAGAGACATTGTATTAAATCGTCAAGAGTTGCGACATATAGTGAAGAACTTATCTGAAGCAACAGAGAGGAGCAGCAAGTGGCTCTGGTTGAGACGAAAAGATTCTGGGTGGCGATCTCAAGCATCGTAGAAAGAAATCAACATAAGGGAAGTCAGCTGGGCTTAGCTGAGTGGGAGATGGATGGGGGTGATGCTGGGGCACCAGAATTACTGTCGAGCCCTCTTAAGTTGTCATGGGCTAGTCGACGAAACACCAAGGATGGAAGGTGCCCACTTGAAGACCCCAGAGAAGTACCCTACTGAGCTCAGTCCAGATGGTTGTCATGCTGATGCACTAGGGAGGCTGCACAGTGGTTGATCCCCAGAGCCAGCATTGCAGCCATTGTGTGTGCTGATGCACCAGGGAGGCAAAATAGGCTGTTCCCTGGAGCCAGCATTGCACATTTGCCATCAACACCATGTAGAAAGATATCTACATCATCAGATGGAAGGAAGCGCAGATGGATCACATGGGAAGAGTTGAGTTCAATATCAGCATGAAGTTTTAACACCCACTATTGTGATGAAAATCACAATCTGGCAATGCTGGCATTTGTTATATTTTGCTCTATGCAATAACTATTCCCCAGAGGTCTTCAGATGATAGCCAGTCCTTTTTAGATCTTTGATGATGCATTAACCTGTCCACAAGGAGGAAGTTTACACAGAGATCTTTTCCTTATGAAATCTGCCCAAGGTCACCAAGTCATCAGGCAGCTACACCCTTGCATTTCTGTCTGACACAATCACATTCTTCTTGAGCTGTTCCCCTAACCCTAATCATACCAATGGCCTATTTGGTTTTCACTGTAGCTGTTTCCTTCTCCTTCATTGTAGTGTGACCTTCCCTGACTTTACTCGTTTAGAATCATTACAGCATTTCTTTTGCACACTTGCAGTCATTAGCCAGAAATGTCTCAGGAAGCTGCAGATTAAGAGATTGTTTCGGTTAGTAAAATACTGTCTAAGCATGTATAGGTTGTTTTAAACTGTTTCCTCCAAACCTCGAAATGGAATTATTGCCACAGTATAAGCTGAGATCCTGCCCAAAATAGTTAAACTGTCATATAGAGCATGGAAGGTTATGCTGATAACTACAGATTATTGTACCCTGGGTATAAAGAAATAACTTAAGCCCAAACTGGCATGCTCTACCCAGGTGGGACCATACACGGATCACAACCTGGTTTCATGCAGGTCGGCTATGTTATTTTGCATTACTTTTTGAAGAAGTAGTGTCGAACTGGGTGACAGAAACAACTACACAATGCATGTACGCAATGCCTTGGAAGCAACGTTCACGCTTTCAAGATTGTATGCTTGTTACGGTTGTTTCCATCCAGGCTTCTCTGGATTGAATGGTCGACCCAAATGTTCATTAGAGCAAATGTTTCTTCATTCCTGCTGCAATCTGACTCATGGCGAGTCTCAATCAGTAGGAATATGGCTAAACAGAATAAATAAACCGATATGTCTGACTAGTTCCTTGCGGAAGTGAAACTTTCATGGTTGTTACTTGCTCCGCATGTGAACGGCTATCGTTTATTTTGTCTTTCTCGAGTCAGGTCAAGGCATGTCAAACCACCTCCTGAAGTTGTTTGAAAAACAGGAGTGCTGTCATTAATAATTTAACCTTTGGAGCTCAGTTTTCTCCTCTGAACATCCAAAATATAAAACAAATTTGTATGGATTTTATGGTGTGTTAAGATCATTTTTCTTTTCTTAAAGATTAATATAATATTTTGAATCAAGAGAAAGAGTCTCTTTTCGAACCCAGCAGGGTACATATTGATTTTTATGAGAAAAAAAAAATTGGTGATATAATGCTCTCCAGGACAATCAACATTTCATTGATCCCCTTACCCTTTTGTTTGTTGCTCTTTCAGGCACCTAATCTATTACTGTGTTTATTGTTTGTATTCAATTTTTGTAGCTGTTGTTTATAAGTTGTAAGACACATAATAGCACACAGTAGACTTAAACCAGTGCTTGATAAATGATTTCCCTGTGGTACAAAGAAAATGTTGTAAACTTGGACAAATTGGTAATGCGTTGTGACAGAAGGCTTACTGTATTGATATGACTCCCTGCTAGAGATTCAAACAGCTGACCTAGCTGGTTGTGCTGGCTCAAGAGACTGCTATGTTCAAGAAAAAAAAAAAAAAAAAAAAACTGTACATTTAAAAGCTCTTTACTGTAAAGTTAAGAAATTAACATTTTCAGTATTAAATGATTCTACTGTGAACCAGTCCACCAAGTCAGTTGAAGTTAAATGTGGGACTGGCTGAATGAAAATAATTGTAACTTCAACTTCACTAGACAAAATTCAACAGACATTTTCATCGTCATAATAAAATAGCAATACAAAACACAAAAATGTTATGGAATTACATAGTGACACAAGTTAGGTAAATCCAAAACTGTAGGCTAGCAGCTTACTTCTCACAAACAGTGGGTGCAATTTTCAGCATGGCTAGCTTTTATGACCTTTTGAAATAACATCAGCTATGTTACAAGAAAACAAATAGAGGTAGCACGCTATGATAGTAGCACTATTATTCCTGAAAAGAAAATTCACTTAACCCTGTCCTTTTTTATTTTGACAAAGGTTCACAGCAAACTTCTAAGTGTTATTTTATGTTAATTAAGGAGGGGCTATGCTAATATTACACGTCACATACCATTAGAACTCTACCATTAAATGTACATTGCTTTAAAAAGGGTGTTGACAATGACTTTGTAAGATTTTAGAATGATATTACAGAAACATTCCAACTTTACCTACCTGCTGTGGACATCCAGGTTTACAGTAGATGTAGCTGGAGCATTCTACTGGTCATCTGCTTTTTTTTTCATTTTCTCAGAGGATCTTTAAAATTATTTCCTAGTTGTGCAAAAGAGATTTGTTAATGTGCTGTGCTAAAGTTGTGCCAACAGGCTATCGCTACTTATTCCATTTATGTCTTTTGGTTACCCTTCCTCACTCAGGAATGTGATCATCAATATCTATAGCTTCACTATAATATGAATGTCAAGTTAGAATAAAATACAGGTAACAGATAGATTCAATTTTAAAAGAGAGCTTATAACTATGTGTACTATAACTATAATAACAGAAGTACCTTTTAACAGTGGGATTTGATGCTATGATCTTAAGGACTCAAAGCTAAGGCTTAGCTTATTGACTGAGCAACACAGAGAGTTCAAATTGCTTATGAGAATTCAATACCGTATAAACAGATAGCGTCTTTTGTTTTCTAAGTATGTTGATAAATTCCTGAGACTGTACTTCTCGTGGGAAAAAATTGGTCGCTCTGTACCCTTTTCCTGGTTGGCATTTCTATATTTTTTCATACCGTTTTGCTGGCTCTTGCGTTATTTGTTTTGATGTTGTGCGATAAGCAATGCCAGATTTACAACAGGATTATAGAAGGAAGCGTATTTCTGTCTCAGCAAGATGATGATTCTTTAATATGTCCCTGGAATGTGATGATTGCTTCATGGAACAATATTACCAAAGTACCAAACTAGCACTGGCCTACCCAATATAGTACAATGATGGTATGATTAAACATACTCCATTCTGGAGAATAATAGCCATTGAGGGTTTATATATTATACTATTGTATGTGCTTCCACCAAGCTGTTTTTTTTTTTAAAGTAAAACATGTCACAATGTTTTGGCTGTGAGAAGAGAACTGAATATAACTCTTGGAGGACAGACCTAGTACATTGAGTGGAAGGTCAATGAAAGCAGATGTTGGATTAAACCCCAGTAGGAAACTTGTTTCCACAATCTGTGCTGTACACACTGAACAGCTATCTGGGTTTTTCATGCAGAGAGCCGTATTCATGACACAAAAAAACATTGTTTCAATTGATACCTCCTAGAAAAATAAATGGCAAATATTTTGAATATTTTCGTCAAAAAGTGTAAGACACATATAAAATTGGTAAAATAATTCAAACAATTGTTAAAAAAAGGATACTGGTTAAAAAAAGGTATAATATACTATATATATATATATATATATATATATATATATATATATATATATATATATATATATATATATATATATATACGCCTATTATATTATTTGTCTGTGCACTGTTTGCATGAATAGTTTCCCTTGTATATAAATATATATATATATATATACTATTTCTCTATATTATATTATTAATATTAATATATATATAATATATAAGAATAAGTTTCGTCTTATTCAAAGATTTTCAGCACAAAAAGGGCACCAGTGATAATGATACAATATTGATAATAAGAGGTAAGAGACTTAATTAATAATACATGATCTTATTCTTATTGTAGATTTGGATATTTAAGCTTAATTAAGTAATTATGGATTGAAGGAGTTGTCTGGAGAGTGCAAAGTTCAATACTGACGTTTTTTATTTATTTGATTGGATACTGAATACACCAGACACCTGGGATGTTAAGAGGTTGTCAAGTGTTTCAATTTATTAACTATAGTCACCCCACATTTATTAGGCTCTAACAACAGAGAGTACAGATTGGATCTACAGTTGGCAGACAGAGCAAGCATTCCAGGAGTGACTGCAACAGGGGTGGTGGTGAAGCTTAACTGCTTGGGGCTGAAAAAGTTACCACTGCTGTACACATTTACAGATCATACAAAGATCCCTAACTGTAAGGCGATGTTGAATTAGTACTGTAACTGTGTGTGTGTATCACAACAATGCAATAGGATAATCCATACCTGTCCATGTGTTTATTCGTGTTATGCTGCCTTGTCCCATATTCCACCTAATTTAGACCCAACGGAACACATCTTGGATGAGGTAGAATGTAAATAAAATATAAAATCGGTTAGGGCATTGACATTGGAAGTATATTCGTTACTATCAGTATTAAATAAGTTATATTTCTTCTTAACTAGTAATGACTGGAGAGAAATATCTGGTGCACTATTACTCTGATCAATTGATGGCTACCGTATTGTGTTACACAGAGCTAGGCGATTACAAACACAGGAGCTAAGTAAAGAAACATTATTCACAGGCAGATCAGGACTGTTTTTTACTTGAATTAAAAGCTCTTCATCCTTCTTTCAGCTGAGGCACTTGCTTCGTGATGAGCAACACAAATAGAATCAGTGCATTTTCACACTGGCCCTCATATATCACGGGCGACAGACACAATAACCTTTGTGATCTGTCTAATAAATGGGTAGTGAAAGAGGCCCATGCTGCATGCTGTTCTCAGACTCGAGCAAAAAAAGATTGTGGTGACTGGGGCTCTAGCGTTGCTTCATTTTTCAATATAACTTCGAACTGTATTGCTCGCTCATCTTGCGTGTCTTTTCAAGACAGTGTCTCTCGCTTTCATCAACCTCTTTTGTTTTGAACGATTTATCTCACGGAGAAGGTGGCATCAAACATTCAATCCGTTTATTTAATAGTTAATATAAATGTTTTGTGCTGCTTGAAGTTTGTGTTGATTTATTTACTGCTTTCAGGTGAGGGATGGCATCACTGGAGATGGGATCATTATTCTTCCTGTGCTGCCACACCACTGCATCCCAGCCACAGGTACCACACCCTACTCCCGTCTGCAGTAGCAGTTTAATTTATGGGATTAATTAAGGGAAAGACATTGCCACTGTTTGCATAAATAGGCAAACAAACACAGACCATTTGTACTATCCTCCTAACATATTCTGATTTTGTAAGGTACTATACAATACCTGATAATTCACACCCCCACAAACAGCTGAGAAAGACAATTGCAGAAGAAAGAAAAATCTTCAGACTGCTAGGTCTAAGTGCACTTAATGATCTAATTTAAAGATGACTTTGCTTAAATCTAATGTTCCTGCCACTCCATTATCTTTGGTGCTACTGTTACTTTTTCCTGTATCTTTGTATCATACCAGATTTGTAAATTTCAGAGTTGAATAGGGTCACGTCCTAGCTTAAATAAAAACTTGAATGTTGATGTTGTCTATTTTACTGTTTACATATTGTGCTTTAATAAAGTGTCGAGGGAACTTTGCTCAAAATAGGTACTGCAGGAATATTAGAGCGCAAGATTAGCTAACTCTTGATTTAACTAATCCTACAGGAGTAAAAACAACTGAACAAAAACCCAACATAGATTGAATGAATGAAATTCCAGCTCAATAAACATACTGTAAAGAGCCTATATCTGTATTCCAACATAAACATCTGCTCCAAAATTTTTGTTTTTGGTGGTTGTGGATGCTTTACCAGTGTACACTGTACCACGAGTGAAAGCTGCAACAAAATTATTCAGAGGGAAATGATTTGAATGTACTGGTAAACAATTCCAAAATAAGATAAATTCACTGAAAAGTGCCAAGCACTTCTGTATTATCTTCTTGTATAAAGATAAGGTCTGTGCGCTTGGTTCCTGGTATTTATACAATATGTAGAGCAGATGAAAGTGAATGTGCTTTCATTAACAGAATTCAGTTTGTAAGCTATATATATATTGATTGATTGTAGCGGTGGAGAGGCTATCAAAGACTGGACTGGAGGAGGGGGACAGGGAACAGGGATAAACACATAGTCAGATCCCTGGTATTGTGTAGTATATTAGTAAGGAATCATATTGCCTTTTAAATACTATAGGAACAGGAAATATTTGTGGTTTTTAAAAGGTTTTACACTGAGCTGTAAAAAAATATAATAATAAAGTTGTCTATAAATAATTGTGTACTGTATGCTTAAGAACAAGATGAAGCTTATTAAATAAATTATGGCTGTCTTGTTACACTCTCCTATAAATGCAGAGTAGCAGTGATAAGGACAAAGGAGGCTATCTGATCCTTTGTAGATACTTTATTGTGGACTGAAGATAAAGCTCCTGAACCAAATAAATTCTGAGACAAAGTGACATGGTAATGCTTCGTAAAATAAAGTGTATTGGACTAGATAGTTGCCTTAGAAATTTATGACCATGGCACAAACATTTTGCCAGAGAGGATAATATTGTCTTCTTGAAGTGAGCCATAACAGCATTAAGGGCTTCTTTTCCTGCCAGACTGTAACAAAGCCACACATGCAGGCCAGAAAGGATGTCTATTGATAAGCTACCTCATTGAATTATTTAACACTTCAGGTATCAAAGTCCTGTTTTAAATAGTAATCTAAATCACAGTGAGTTTAGCACTTAACCTCCTTCATAACCTTTTAATTCTCCACTGGGGATAAAAAAATAGAGGGCAAGTAGGTGTCCTTGAAAATGAGGATTTTTCAATGTATATATACCGCAACCTCAAGGACCCTTGTGCCTATTGAAGGCAAGGAGGGATCTGTGCATTTAAGTGGTAGAACCTGGAGAATGTATGTGGTGTAGCCCAGGTAGCCGCTGTACATATATTGGACAGTGAGGCCCATCTGAAGAGGGCCCAAGATGTGCCCAACCCTCTAGTAAAGTCCGCAGCTACTGTCCTAGGTGGGGGTAAGCCAGCACTGTCATACGCCGCAGAGACTGTGTCCGCAATCCAATGCGACAGTCGCTGCTTTGAGATGGCCTGTTCTAGGGTCCATATACCGTGACAGACAAAGAACTGGTCAGTATGACACAGATCTCTTGTCCTATACACATAACATCTCAATGCCCACACGGGGCAGAGGAAATTCAATCTCCTATCCTCCTCCGAAGCAAATGGAGGTAGATGGAAAGACTCCAATTCTGCAGACTGATTGATCACTGTAGTGTCAGAGGGGGGTCATCATATCATTCTGTGCATGAAAGTAACATAATTGGAATATACAGAGGGGATCTTAAACCATTCTGTGTCTTCTTGGTCTGGTCACAAACTCCACCACTGACAAAGAAAGAGTCGTAAACTAACTGCTGGGCAAGTGTTTTATCTCTACCTATCACTGAATGAGTTATTTCGGCACCAGTAGTAGTTTGCTGAGGGCAACTTCAAGACAATTCTGAGTACCTTGACAGCTAGATGGGAACCAGTCCTTGTCGTAAATCCAGCCAAAAGGGGGCGAAATAGCGGACCAATGGAGAACAAGGGGCCTCGTTGGTATGAGGACAACCAATTAAAGACACTTCACATGGACTCAGGCACTGCCCAAAATAACCAGACTAACCTATCACAGGGTTGAAAAGAGAATCACAAAACCCGCTGACTTTCGAAGTGTGAGCGAGCTTCTGCTGTGTGCTGCTGTCTTCCAGTCGTGCTGCTGCTGCCCAGACATGTGTGCTGACCGCAAAGGAGGTGTGCACAAGTACTGTCCACTCGCTAGAGTTGGCTTGGAGTTTGGAGGAACAAAATGGATCCTACACTGCTGTGAACAAAGTTGCAGAGTCATGGGAGCATACATGCTCAAATTAACAGAAGGCAAGGAAAAACCAATGTTCTGAATAATGGCTAAAATCATCTTCTGAGGAAGGGCCCTGCCATCTGTCCTATGAGAGACTGGATCAGTAAATGGGATACAGCATTAATTGGAAAACGGGTCTTTGTTTCCACGTATCTGCACGAAATGAACTGAAGAGAAGCCGTCAGTTATGTTTTTGGAAGATTCTGAGAGAATCGCACAAGAACACTTTTACAAACTATATAACTTTTCAATTGCAATGCATTAACTGAACTAAGTTACGTCTGATCGGATGGAAATATTCCCAGTGGGAAAATTGCCAACAACAAAGATGATGTTGCAAGCCTTGGAGATCAACAAGCTAATATCCATTTGAAAAGGAACTATTGGTTACTGCGAGCCTATGCAATACAATTCGTACAACAAAGTACCGTCTACATTGGAACTGTGGATCTGGAGAGGTGCAGTATTCATCGACACAGATTGACTTCTGTATATGGAAATAGATAGGTATTCAACACATCTAATATCAAATACTTTATGACTCGAGAAAGTAACAGAAGCAAATGCTATCAAGTTAAGTAGAAACTGTTCTAGAAATAGAATATAACTTCCTGTTTTAGGGTGTGTAAGAAATTTATTATGTTTGTTTGAAATGTGCAACTCAAAAGAAGTTGCCTCGTGAATGCAGAGAATTTTATCATTGACCCATTGGAGTTAATTTGAATATATAATCAACTGAGGTTGATAACATATTATTAGTTTAGTACATCAATTCTAAACTAAATTAACATGGTAAAACTAATGCTAAATTAGGTACTGGAATGTTGGATTCCGTTCTGAATGGGATGTTGAATTAATTCTCGTGCATATTAACGTGATCGATTACAACAAGAAACGGGTATTGAAAATATTAATGTAAAGTAGACACTTTGTGAGATAAGACATATTCAATATTAGTATATTAACCATGTATGCTAATGATGTTATGGTAGTTGTAATCGTTTGACTATGGAATCAATGAAGTGCATATTACTATTTACGCATATCTAACCAATAGCCTTTCCTTTCTGTAATATTAGACTAGTTGTGCACCCCATTTTTCCTTAAATAAATGATTGTTTTATATTTCTGACACTTTGTGTGGATGTCAATTGTTGTCAAGGGAATCTGAGTTCTACATGATATAACCAAACTATTATGGTATGTCTCAGTTACTAACATTTGGACGTTCTTAAACAGTGCGCCTAGACTAAGTTATATATAAATAAATTGTATACCAAAGTCACTGCATCACTTTGGGGAAGAAAGCAGGGTTTGTATGCAGTAGCACCCTGCTGCCATTGTCCCAAATGCAGCTTTAGGAGCTGTGCTCCGACAAGGCCTGCAGCTCACAGACTCGCTTAGCAGAGGTGATAGCCAAGAGGAAGGCTGTCTTCATAAGCAAAAGCTTCAATTCTATGTATAGGCTCAAACAGGGCCTTCGTGAGAGCTTCCAGTACAACATCAAAGCTCCATTTGAGGAGAAGGGTCCTCCTGGGAGGGAGTAACCACCGAGCGCCCTTGAGAAACCGGGTCGCCAAAAATGCCAACCCGGAGATATTGTATCTATGGGGGCATGGCACGCAGAGATATCCGCTAAATACACCTTCAATGTACAAGGTGACCTAACAGCATCAAGCAGTTCTTGCAAAAACTGCAAGATAAACAGCATGGGGCAAGAAATTGGGTCATGACTTCTACTCAGATATCAATTCTGGAAATACTTCCACTTATAGGCATACAGTAATCTAGTGGAGTCTGCCCTAGCGTTCTGCAGAGCACCCACAACCACATCCAACAGTTTTTGGAACCGCACCAAGAGGACCTTCAACCCCTTTCGGAACAGGGAGAGGCAACCCCAAATAGCTGCTACTCTTTTGTCTGACAGGTATGCGCACATCATACTGGAGTCCAGCCGGAGCACCAATTATGTCATGCATCGGTATAAGTTTTTGCATAGTTGATGGTGAGGCCAAGCCTAGCCAGATGTGCGTCACAATCGCCATGTAGGCCTCTGCTCCCTCTGCTCCCTCTCACAACTGAGCACAAATCAGCCAGTCGTCGAGATAGTTTAGTACTCTGATTCCCTGCAACCTCAAGGGGGTCAGGCTAGGGTCCACACACTTTGAAAACATATGAGGAGCCAGGGAAAGGCTGAGCAGCAGCACGGAGAACTCGTAAATGCTTCCCTGAAAAGCGAAGCGGAGGTAGCTCTTTTTCACAATATGCTCAGATACCAACACAGAGGGTCTTACCTTACCACCTTGAGAGGAAAAAAGAGAAATGGCTTCCTCAGTATGATGGTTTTAATGCCTTGTTGGTTGGCAGGCATATCCCATACCTAATGCTCTTGGTGGTCATCTTCGAATTGAAAGGTAACCACTAGTTAGAAATTACATTGCTTAAGAAATGCTAAGAATCCTTTTTAATCAGTCAAGTAGATTGCTGCCAGTAGACAGTTTTATTAATCACTGGTTACTGTCTATATACATTTATTATATTTTCCCAGACGAAAGTGATGTGCAAATGTATTGTTCCATTTTGCATATTGTGTGTCTGCTGTAATGAAAATGTAATCTCAGTAAAAAATGTGTATAGAGATAAATAAAACAATAGATAATATCAAACAAATTGTAGAGAAAATAAATACAATTCTATACCTGCCTTTAAGTAGAGGCAATTTGGGCGGATTTGTTAAAGTAAAGGCTGTATGTTAACCTCTCGATGCAGTTAAACACAATGTGCATTGTGTAAGAGTACAATCTGAATCCAAATTAATTTGAATTGAACCATTTCTTTCAAACAAACGTGTTCTCAGGGGTGATGTATGCTGTAATCTTGACACTAATCAAGGCTGTACAGTTTTATAGATTTCAAAAACAAAAGAGTGCATGCAGTGTAGAAAGCGATGGCTGACAGATATGTGATTTTTTTTTATTAGTTCTTGTTTTCTTTTCAAATATTGTGGAATACGATGCAAGCGTTGATATTTTGTGCCACATGTTTTGAAAAATATTCCTTGCTAAACTTGAAGTTATGTGTTTTCTGCTTTAGTATAAACACGGCTCTTGCTATTTTGCATAAAGCTGGGGGCTTTAAATATTTTTCAATAACAAATTTATCTTAATGATTTCCACCAAAATGCAAAACCTCTAGGATGGTGATGTAATGCTTTGTCTGAAATTTCAAAAAAATTTCTTACAAATTGGCTCCTGCATATTTGGTTTTGCCTTATATGAGGTGTGACACACTCCTCTGTGAAAATGGATGTGTTTATTAACCTCTACAGATGATGGAGTACTTTAGCTTTAAGCTTTTCTCCCTGAAATAAATATTCAGGCCATTTTCTTAATCCATCAATAAATCTCTCAAGGAAATATGTACCAGTACATTAGATGTGCATATTACTTAAGGTGATAAACATTATGGGGCACATTTATCACCTTTACTGTTAATGTTGCCAAACTAGTAGAAAGCAGATCAGTTTAATTTGAGGGCGAAAAAGTGTGCCTAAGTTATTTGATAGTAGTTCTGTAATAGTTTTGTTTTTTCCTTTGATTTATAGACCGTTCCCAAATTTAAACTTGAAAAACAAAACAAAACAAAACAAAACAAAAGAAAAAACCTTCTTGTTGCCTGAAGCTAAATCTAGCCACAATGTAGCCTCTGTTTAACTACAACCAAGATTAACAATACAGTTCCTTATAATTTTGATATCGAAGGTTAAAGGTTACAGCTGAACTTGAAAGACCAATATATGAGTCCAGAAAAATATAATTGTCAATAATAACTAATGAGGTTATAAAACTGTAATATAGACAATGCACCAGAATTTCAGTTTATTAAAAGCTCATTGCTCATTCTCAGCTGTGCAGCCTCTGACAGGCCTAATGTATGTCTGAAATTTCAAAACGACATCATTATTAATGGTGTTGCAGCCAGTCAACTCCTTGAAAAAAATGTTAGAAATGTAACCCCAGGATACAGTGAGACCAGAAAATCGTTAACAGTCTTGTATTAGAATAGGGATAACAAAAACAGGATCCACCTAAACCATGAATATACTTGTGATCATTTGATTGTTGTTGCAGTCAGGTATAAATAACATTCTGATAATTTCAAAATAGTTACAAACTACCCGGGAAAACAAATCAGTAAAATAATTTTAGAATACTGTATATGAACAAACTACCCGGGAAAACAAATCAGTAAAATAATTTTAGAATACTGTATATGAAAAAAAAATCATCTTTTAAAAATAAGAACTGCAGACATCAGTGCCTGGAAATGCCTTTTTCCCAACCTGTTTTTTTCTATTAAATGCTAAAGGGCAATACAGGTTGCTAGGCAACTCAAAGGGTCATGAAAACCATAAAAAGTTGAATAGAGCCTTTTCTCATTTAATATATGCACTTATGGTGTTTCAAATAGCAGATATGCACTTATGGTGTTTCAAATGGCAAACCAATTGTTCTTTGCAGGGGAAATTATTTTACTTTACTTCTGGATCTACAGTCGAAATGTTTAAATCAATGGGAATATTGTTGAAATGCCACATATAATGTTTACTGTTGGTTATATATTTGTTTCTAGAGGTACAGTGCCTATATGAAGTATTCACCCCCTTGGACATTTTCACATTTTGTTGTGTTACAACTTGAAATCTGATGCATTTAAACAGGATTTTATTTTTCCTTTGATTTACACAACCAACTCAACACTTTCAATGTGTGAAAAAATGGGAGGAGGGGGGTGGGGGTGTGAAAAAACAAATCAATTCAAAATAAAAACCTGAAAAGTCTTCATTAGATAAGTATTCACCCCCTTTGCTATGACACTTCTAAAGAAGCACAGGTGCATCTGTGTGCAAAATGTGGTTCATATGATTTCAGTTTAAATATACCTGTCTCTGTAAGGTCCCACAGTTGGGTAGTATATTCAAAGCAAAGATACTACCATGGAAACCAAGGAGCTTTCAAAACAACTCCGGCATAAAGTTGTGAAAAGGCACAGATCAGGAGAAGGGTATTGAATATCCCTTGGAGTACAGTCAAGTACTGAGGTACTCCACAAATCTGGCCTGTATAGAAGAGTAACAAGATGGAAGACATTTAGCTATAGGCACTGTATTTCCAAGTTGAAAGATATTTAGACTTAACTGACACTTGAAAGAAATTATATTATTTATATTATTGTTCTTTATAATAACATTATAGGAGACTGCAATATTGCTGATGTTGATTTATGTGTTTCTCTGTAATTGTGAGTCATACAGTATAATTTCAAATATTTCAAAGATGTTTTTGACAAACACAAGGCTATCACGTAAAATAGTATAAATACTGAAACTTTTTTTAAAACAATTATTTTCACATGAGGAGAGCAAAACACCCAGACGCTAGACATAGTGCAGTATGTTTGCATTTATATAGTGCTGTCCATCCACATTGACTGAGTAACCACTTTTTCCAGAACAATGTGCTTTGCCAGAAACCCTAAATCTAAACCTAAACCAAACCTTTTTTGATTAGGGAAAATGTCAAAGGTATGTGTTAATAAAATATAAACAACAAGAGACACAGGAGAGATTGAAAAGTTTTCCTTTTGATCTGGGGGAAAACGTTCAACCTCAAGTAAAGACATTGAAATACTGTAGGAAAGCTATTAATGACTTATCTTAGTAACAACCTGTGCATTCATCAAATACCTCCAATGAAATGACAGGGGTTCTTTCCATCGATGTTCTAGTAGGGCTGAAACTGACAGGGAACGTAATGACTGGTGTCATGCCATTGGCATCACGATTTAATAACTGTTAATACAAATGAGGTTTAAACTAAATAAATGAATACACAACAAAACAATCCACACCTGACTCTTAACCACAGACAAAAAGAGATGCTGCACACAGCTGAAGGAATGTCTCCTGTCAGGCTGTTCTGATTCCAGAATGCAGAGCTATGACCTACAAATGCTGGTGACCCTTCTCTATCAGTAATGTCAAACATAACCAGCTGCACAGATAATGGGGGTCCACTGCCCCGCTATCAGCTCCCAGATTTAGGCTTCAGAGCACATGTGATTGCATATGAGTTTACCATGTATGTATTTCACTACTTTCACAGTCAGACCAATTGTATTTTTTTTTTTTTGCTATTAAGAACAAGTATATTTACTATTTTGTACATAAGCAGTTGATCTTGTTATTTTATTATGTTCAGTATATCACAGCGATTATTTCTGTAATCTGATTGAAACTGCTGAATGTTATCCCTTGCTTTTAGAGAAATTTCAGTTCATAAAAATAAATTCTTTTTTTTTTAAAATGGTTTATATGTAACCAAGAATTGAGTAACATTGGATACTTGCATCCATGACCATTGTAAACAGTAACACATCAGCAGTATAAATATGCCGTTGAGAACTCATATTATTTAATTTACTCATAGACTCAAATTAGATAGAAAGAGTTTTTACTCTATTTGCTGTGAGCTAATTGATTTTAAACCAAATTTGAAATCCATGTTATAATCATTCAGCTGCCTTGAACTGTCAACAGCAACTGCATTCTGCAGGCTTCATGTCCTCTCTCCATGAAGCATCAAATAACAACCTTAGAGCAAGGAATGGAGTTCAGCCTTCTTCACTGACAAGTACACATCATGATAGGGCTTCCTGGACTGCTGCTTTATTGAGATCACTCTCTTTGGAGCACAGTGTCATTCAGTAGATTTATATGGCATTCAGTAATCATATTTCTCAGAAGCTGCATTCTACTCCATTCAAACACATAGCCAGCTTACAGTTTAACATATCTAGACAATGAAGAATACAACTTTTTGACACATTAGTTTGCTGACTATGTTTAGATTTATTTAGATTGCTTTAATGAAACTTTTCAAGTAATGGAATCATTAATGAATATAATTAATTAGTATTTAAAAAGCGTATTTCAGTGCATGCAGTGCAAAGTTTTAAAAATTAAGCATTAAAGACACTGTGGTTACCAGACAACTGACTGCAAAGATGCGGGAAATTATCCACAGGCAATGACTTCAGTGCAGGATTTTTGTTTTTACAGAGTAAAACACATTTTTGTGTATGATGACAATTTTAAAATGTTTTTAAAGTAAACTGGATCCCTTAGACAGCTTTACATTTATATCACTGTTTAAAGCATGTTCAAATTTTGTTAGCTTTTGAGGGCATGTACCATAAAATAATCTGTAACCTGACTGGCTGAGGTTTAAAAAAAACAAAAAAAACAATAACCCAATTTTAGATTTAATCCTAACCCGAAAGGCAATATCCAGCAGCTGTTCCCTAACTTAACATTCCTGCTACAGGTAAAAGGCCACCCCACTAAGTTGGTCTGACAGTTAAAGTCAGTGATATCTTTAGCTCTCACTGGGCTTCTACGTGACTGACCTTGTTAGTAAAGATACAGCCTTTTAAAAAACTAACATATTTTCTTCTCAGCCCTGACAGCACACATACACACATTGTAATAAACAGCCCTCCTCAAACAGCTAGGTAACATGTTATATAAAATAAAATAATCAGTAAACTACAGCAATGCAATAACGCAGGCACAGGAAAAAAAAAAAAAAAAAAAAAAGTGGTCATTAATCATTGACAGTATAATTTGGAATGTCAGCCTACATGGTTACTAATTCCTGTCATAAAGTTAATTAATGGATGCAAGTCAAGAAAAGGCCGTTTCTTGAAGCGGTTATTGCATGGACTAAACAGTTTTATATTTTGTTCTTTTAAAAGGCTTGTTTATAAAAAAAAAAAAGAAACTTTTGGAAGCTCTTCTTATGGACCCTAATGATGGAGTAATCCAATGGGCCTGCATTCCTCTTTATCTGAATATAACAATGGGAAATACCATTTTACCAAGATTTCAAGACATTAGGAGATGCATGGCATATGTAGTATGAAACATCAATGTGAAATGTGTCATCCAAATCCAACCACTGCATTTGGGAGAAGAAAACTAAGTGGCAGGTGTTTAATAACAATGCCAGTCATAGACACCTTTTGAAAGCTGCACTCTGTGAATCATTATTTTTACTAAAAAAAAAAAAAAGAAGAAAATATAACAAAATCTAATCTTTAAGCTGCATTTGAGTCATTCACTGCATTGAAACCTCATATGCAAACCTGTACGGACCCTTTTATTTCTGTGAATTCTTAAGCACAAGTTAATATGTTAGGAGATTTTTCAGGTAGCTCTTTCAACCCTGCAGACCTGTATACTGGTGTGGGAAACATAACCACTCAAAACAGCAGACTGGTAATATAATCCAGTTTATCTAAATATATGTCAGTTTTTATGTATATTTCAAGACATTACAACTTTTTAAATTAGTTATTCTAGGGGAGTCTTTCTGTAATGTTACTTAGTGCTGAAAGAACAATGTGTTTAGTCCTCAAAGAACTTGATTTTCAAAATGAAATGAATAGAAAATTAATAAAGGATACCTTTAAGTATGTTACGTGGCAAAATTATGCATAGCTTGATATTGAAAAGATAATAATAAAGTCAATTAACTACTGAAAAAAAAACTGCTAAAATGGAAGCATGATCTTATAAACACTATCGAGAAACTAGAAAATGAAATCTGCAACACAATGCCAAATAACTCCCACTGTGCACAGCATTTCAAAATAAGTTACATTAGAATGAAAAAAATAAAAATAAAACATATTTGGATTAGATCAATCTCTTGAGAATATAAAGCAGATCTGAATGGAAAATGTGCTGTTATTATGAATTTCTCCAAATTGAATTATGTGTTATAATAGCAAATAATAAAGGAGTACAAATCAGAAATGTATCACTGCACAAGCATCTATAATTAATTATTGGTACTTTTTTTTTTGAAAGAATAGAATGTTTTAGCATTGACACACAATATGTTTTTACAGCACAGAACAGCATAAAATATACTTTTTTTTTTTTTTTTTTTTTTTTTAAGTGGCTAAGGCTAAATGTTATTTATTCACTTACCGTTAATATAAACAATTCAATAATAAATTGTTGATATGACAGCATTACACTCAATTTAAAAATAAAAGATCCTGCATGTGTATAATGGAGCAAATACCATCAACAAAACAATTCTGCCAAGGGTTTAGGTTAAATCAAATATGTTAAAATCTTAGGGCTTAGGTCGGCAAGGGTGTCCTCGGCTCACCATGCACCAGCGACCCCTGTAGGCTGGCCGGGTGCCTGCGGGCTTGCCTGTTAGCTGCCCAGGAGCTGCGTTGTCCTCTGGCGCTGTAGCTCCTGGGTGGCTGCATGGTGAATCCGCAGTGTGTAAAGAAATTCAGGGGTGCTAGAAGTGAGCTGAGTAAATAATAATTGTGCATTTCAAATTGGAAGAAAATAACAAAAAATAATAAAACTAATTATTTTAAAGTTTGGAGAATACAGAGCTGATCCATTTTGACAGGTGAACTGATGCAAGGAAGCGTACTGTACAGACCCAGAGTTTTGTAAAGTCTTTTTGAGATTTCTCTAATCAAATATCATCATCTAAAAATTTGGATCACAGTTGACTTCCAAATTAAAATATTTTTTGATAATTTACTTTTTATAAAAACAGTTTGTTTTTAGCCTGGAGATCGCAGGTTCGAATCCAGGCTATGTCATCGCCGACCGTGACTGGGGGTTCCTAGGGGGCGGCGCACAATTGGCCGAGCGCCACCCGGGTAGAGAGGGATTAGGTCGGCAGGGGAATCTACAGTTCACCGCACACCAGTGACCCCTGTGGCTGACAGGGCGACTGGTTCTGCAGTGGAGCCATTCAGATCTGTGTTGTCCTCCGGCACTTTAGGTTTGGTGGCTTTGCTGTGGATCTGCAGTACAAAAAAATGAGGGATTGGCAGAAACACATTTCAAAGTATGCATGTTTCAGCCTCCATTTCCCAAGTCGCCGGGGGGTTGCAGCGGTGAACCGGGATAAAAACAATAATTGGACATTCCAAATTGGAGGAAAAAACAGGGTAAAAACCATTGGCGATGACTATATTTCTAAAATAAAGAACATTTTTTAAAAGTTTGGGGATGTAAATGATACAAGACCTCATTGTTGCCATAAGGGACTGTGGGACAACGTGTTGTAAAAAGGTTTTGTCATCTTAGTGTGGAGTCCTGCCTGGAACACTTTGCTAACTAACTTAGGCCTATACATGGGCTTGACATCCTTCCCTCCCACAATGAACAAATTAAAAAATATATAATAATAATGCTTAATTTTATTCAAATAATATTAGTGGTTAACATGAATTGTTCTGTGAATGTATGAGATGCATACAGCCACATTGCAGCACTTTAACAAGGCTGTCTCCAAATGGTTTAAAATCAGGTCACAATGTAGAAACTTCAGACACTGGCTTTGAATACCAACCTCTGATAATTTACCTTTCAACACAGTAGGCTTCAGCAGGTGTGAAAATTGGCCTCATGTTAGCGCATTACAATATGTAACACAATTTTTGTCCCTGGGTAGTAAGTGTTATTTCCTAATTGCTTATGCCTCAAAAGTATAGAACATGGCTATTATTCCCCACAAACTTTGCTTTTGTGACCAGGACAGTGATATTTCAAAATATCACTATTTCCAATGGGAAAATGGGCAAATGCGTGTATTTTCGTTCACATAAAGTCAGAAAAAAACAACATATGAATCCAAATTAACATGTATTTATACTAAAGTAATACAAAGATGACCACAAAAGATTTAGAAGTGAGTAGTTTTTCGAGATTTACAATTATACTGTATTTACAGTATAATTGTAAATCTCAAAAAACTACTCACTTCTAAATCTTTTATAGTCATCTTTGTATTATTATTTGTAATATCACTGTCCTGGTCACAAAAGCAGTTTGTGGGGAATAATAGCCATGTTCTATACTTTTGAGGTATAAGCAATTAGGAAATAACACTTACTACCCAGGAACAAAAAAAAAAAAAAAATTGTTACACAGTGTTATTAAATTAGATTAACAGCAGTTGTTTTTTTTTTGTTTGTTTTTTTTTATGTTCAAATCACGAAAAGTAGAAACGATTTCCATTTTACCATCAATTTTGTGCTGTGCGGAAAACACCTTACTGACTTTGGACCTAGAGTATGTACCTTTTTGAGATCCTTTATGTCATTCTGTCAAGACAGGCACTCTCCTCTGGCATGGGAATTGTCAACCTGATGAAATCAGGTTGTCAGTTGCAGCTTGTCATATCTGTGTACTGTAGATGCCAACGAAGAGTAAAGACTTTTCAAAAGGGCAGCTTGCCCACTCTTGACCCTTACAACTGACATCTCAAAAGAGGTCAGTATTCTGATACGTATACGTGATTTATGTTCTTTGCAGTTTAGTTGCTCAGTGTGTGTCTTGACTATCAAAATACATACAGTAAATTCAGAAAGGTCATCTGGTTAAATATAGGAAGGCTCTGGTGTTGTCTAGATCATCATATTATTCTAATTGAAACAACTAAAAATATTCCTAGATTTCTTTTTGTTACCCTAGATACATTAATTAATCCTTCCCCTAATAGCCCTACCCTTGACATTGGCTCCTCTCATAGCTGTAATGACTTCTTACATTTCTTTATAAAGAAAATACTAGACATAAGAAATGAGAATTCACAGACCCCTTCTATTAAGAAGGACTCCAGCACAATTTTAGCTACTACGCCTATTAAGGCTACTGTGGGGACTTTTTCTTTGATTACCTTATAGGAACTGACAGAGCTAGTTTAGCATATGAGAGCTACTACATTCTCTCTTGATCCTATTCCTACAAAACATTAAAATATGTTCTTAGTGTTATTAATACCCACATTTAAAAAATGATAAATGGTTCACTTTCCTCCGGTTCTTAAGAAAAACAATTCAGACCCTAAAGTCCTCAATAACTGTAGTCCGATCTCCAACCTACCATTCTTAGATAAGGTTCTAGAGAGAGTCGTTGCAATTCAATTACAAAAATGTCTAACTCTTAATGGTATATTTGAGAAGTTTCAGTCTTGTTTTCATGCTGCACATAGCGCTGAGTCATTGTAAGAGTTGTGAATGATCTGCTGATAAGCTCTGACTTGGGCTTTCCATCAGTTTTAATTCTTCTAGATCCAAGTCTTGCCTTTGATACTGTAGACCATTCCATCCTACTGAATCATCTTGAAAGTACAGTGGGACTGTCTGGCCTGGTCCTATCCTGGTTCAAATCTTATCTCTCTGCTAGGTTTCAGTTTGTCTCTATTGGGGAGTGTGGCAAAGTGGCTGCTGATTGTGTACAGGTGAGTATACATATTACCCCTGTTATGGCCTCTTTACACTGGCTAATGGTACAGTATAGAATTGATTTTAAGACTTTGCTGTTAACTTACAAGGCCCTGAATGGATTAGCACCTAGTTATTTGCAGGAGTTACTGACCATGTATCTTCCAAACTGCATTCTGAGATCACAGGATGTGGGGTTGCTGGTTATTCCAACAAAAGCTTGTAGAGCTCCTAAATTATGGAATGCTCTGCCTTCGTTTGTCAGGGAAGCTGGGACCATTACAGGTTCAAGTCAAGACTAAAAATGCACTTTTTTAAAATGGCTTTCATATCTTAATGGGTTTTCATATAACTTGTTGCTTTTGTATTGTGCATACTGTTATTTAAGTGATCTGATTATGACATGCTATACAAATGAATTTGGTTTGTTATTTTTTTCTGCTATGTACTGTACAGTGCTGTGCAATATCTTGTATAAAACATGCTATATAATTGCAATAAATAAATAAACATACAATTTGCCCACTAGGAGAGATCCAGGTTTGAATCCACCCCAGCACATTCTGTCAGAATATATTTAGTGGACGTTTTAAGGTAGCATAAGATGAATTCTAGTGGTTGTTAGCAAACAGCAGTTCATATCATGAAGCTAGACATGACTGGCACTAATTGACACCCAGTGTGGCAGTCTACACTTAGAGGAGCCACACAGAATGACAGTATGCAGAATACAAATGTAAGGCTAGGCCAGTAGTTGGTGCCCTATACTGTACTGTATATACAATGAAGGAATGCATTCAAATATTTTATCATGAAAGGCTCATTGTAATGCAGTGGCTTGTGTAGAGAACTGCATTGGTGATAGCACAACACATTAATAGTACAAATAGAAATGACACAACAGTTCCAAGAAACATTTAAATGCTTTGACACCTGGAACATTACCTTACATGCAAAATGATTTATGACCTCTTTAGTTCTTAAAAAAAAAAAATTGCTTGGATGAAATACCTAAACTAAGAAACTAAGGAAGTGTATTCATGTGGCATTTGCGTAGTCATGGTTGCAACCAATTGCCCCAGAAGACTGGAACATAATGGCTACAGTATCAGAACATTTTTATTTCTAGCATCATAATTCACTTAAACTAGTTTTTTATATATATTTTTATTGCTTTCTCGGTATTAAAGAACTTTGAGACACCAGCAAGTATATTTGAAGTACTTCTTAAATGTAACTGTATGACACAAACTTTTCTGTAAACTTATTGTGGGCGTAATTACTGTACTAACTGTGAATGTATGTGGTTAGGAGATTGTAACAGGGGTGTACTGTTACAGTGTGGGTAGCCACTGAGAGACAAGAGAGACACAGAGGGTTTGTATTTGAAACGTAACACAGGCATCCAGGTTTTATTTTTTTACAGGCAGTAATGGTAGCCCTAGTGTGGGAGGATTTATAGAAAGCAGTACATGAATAACAAAACAGAGTTCAAAAACGGCTAAAAAATAAAACTGGCCAAGATCGGGCTGTGCGCTAGTCCTGCTACACAGGGAGGTCCCGCACCAGAAACTTTCTTCCTAACATAAGCTAAATAAACTAGGGTAGGATTAAAGTCCCCTAAAATAATCCCTACCAAAAAGTCCACAATCCCAGTTAAACCTGCAGTGATTGCTCTGAAGCTCACCCTGGTTCCAGCAGCAGTTGTGAGGGTTCTCCTCCTTCACCTGCAGGCTGTGCAGATGAAGAAAACAGCACAGAACAAAGAAGAGCAAAGAAACTGGCTTTTCAGCCTCTTTTTAAAGCCAGGTGCCCAGGGTTAATGGATTATCACCTGCTTGCACGTTGCATTTCAATTAGGCAGGCAGGTAGATCTAACCTCTCAGTCCTGCCATCTATCCATGCCACCCAGCACACATGTTATTTACAATCAAACCAAAACCATATTTTATTTAGAAACACAAAGCAAAACATACTATTTTCAGGGGAAGGCCTCAGCCATGAGACAGAGATAATATAGACAGTAACAACAGAGTATGGGACGTTGCCCGCATTGAATATTTGTTTTCAGATTTGTTAGTTGCAAAAAGTGGAGAGAGTATTTATTTCACTCAAACAAAACAATCCTTTTTTCATAGGTATCTGGCAACTCTGGCATCAGAAGATTTTATACTCCAAGTAATTTGTTAAAAACATGGTATTAAGTAGATCATTATGGCTGTAACTATTTTCAAGCTTAAAGCACGGTTTTAAAATGATTTCTTGCCTGGTATGAATACAAATGTTAGACTAATGCTAACTGTTGAAATTTAAGTGCACTTACTGAATACAGAGAGAATAGGCCTTAGTGAGGTTACTCCTACAAATTATGGTTAAAGAAGAGAGATACATAATTAGATACATGACAAGTCTCCTTGAAATTGATGTTGAGCTAAAGATGAGTGAGCTGTCTGTTATTTTAGCTCCACATACTCTGTTAAGAGTTGTCTTCAAGAGAAATACATGACTTGAAATGGTAAGGAAATTGATCTACACAATCCTTGAAAGGCAGTGAAAAATATTAATTGAGCAGTTCTTCAGAGATGCAGGCTGGAAGGTTGTATGATGAACCACTTCTTAATAAAACTGCGCTAGTGCATCTTTGAAATAAAAAATAAAGAGAACATTTATTTCAGTTATAACGCTCATATTGTGTGTCCCCCGAGACCCGCGTTATAGCAAGGGAGGACTGTACACGATAAAATTGTTACTGTGCTGCATTGAAAACAATATTAATAAGAAACATCTGCAACAAAAGGATTACTGTATATCTCAGTAGTTCTTCCATTCTGAGTGCGGGCTGTCATACCATAAAAAAAAAAAAGAAACAAGCAGTTTGCCATATTTTAGGCCTGCTTTTCAGATATATGTGAACGCACAAAGGCGCCTTAAACGCAAATGTGAACAAGGTTGCAGACCTCAATATGGACCTGGGCCGGACCAATAGTGTGAACGGGGTCATACACAACATAAATAAAAACTGTTACAAAGGGATTAATACAGCTCAATTAAACTCAAATCCAAGACTGACACCCCTTAGAAAACTCTTCAGTTTCATCAGCTTCTAACTATCGAGGGCCTTAATACACAGTAGATGCCAGCTAGAACATCACCATACAACCTGTGAATCAAATTTAAAATCAATACTCGCAAATACTGGCTTTTCATTTTGACTTGCTGTATTTTTAAGCTTTGTTCACATCTATTGGGCAGTGTCAAAGTGGAATGGATTTGTGACCGAGGGAGGTGATAGGAATGACGCAGACAATGATGTGACAATCAGCATTGAAGTTTTATTAAAAGGACACACAAAAGTTCCAGAGCCTGGACAGTGGAAACAGTTCAGTTTTAGTGTGCCAAAAAAAAAAAAAAAAAAAAAAAGAAAGAAAGAAATTGTAATTTCCCCAAATGCACACAAAGAAAACAGGTTGTATAGCAAAACAGCACTCATAGAACAATGCCAAGCTCAGTCCACCTTCACAGTCTAACTGAAGCACTTTATATGTTCACAACCACAAAAAAATAAAAATAAATAAAATATGCAGCTCACATGACTGAGTTAAACTCTTTATAGAGCTCTTTAGTATATAGACTGAAAGGCTTAAACTCCCTCCCCAGACTGAAAACAGGATGGACTTTTAAAGCCGTCACCCTCATTAAACTTCACCTTCAGGAGAAACCACCACTACATATAACAGGTAGGTATGAAATAAAAAAACAAACAAACAAGCATTTCTGTTTCTTATTTAACAGAGCATTCTCATACATCATTATACATTTACATTACAGTATAAAGTATATCAGGATAGTAACACCTGATTAACATTTTAAGGAACAAATCTATAATATTAAAAACTCCCCTATTGACTAACATTGGGGGTGCTCCCCTACTATCAACACATCCACGTAACAGATCACCAGCATGAGTGCAAGTTGGTGAAAAAGCATCATCGCACGCCCCACCCCTTAAGACTGTCCATCCTCAGGAAGACGGGACAAAAAATCTGCAATGACATTTTGTCATCCTGCTTGATACTTCACAGTGTTCAGTCCATATCATTTTATTCTGACTCGATTTCCAGATTAAGTTAATAAGAACAGCTAGAATCAACTGACAATACCACCCCACTAGCTTTAACCAGGGTACATTTGCTGGCGTTGACCACCAACCCTGCTCAACTGATCCTCTCAAAGATGTCCTTTAACCCTTTGCGGTCCTATGTTTTTCATCAAAAAGACATCATGCACAGTTCTCTAGTCGAATATCAATATCAAAGACATTTGCCGAGCTTTTTGAGATATTATAGTAATAAAATAGTGACTTGCATTATTGAGGAGTTTGGTGATAAAACAAGTGATCAGGAGAGGATTTATCAGTATGCATGAATATAAACAAGGGGTGGGGCTTGGCTGGAGATGCAGTACTGAGGGTCATTTTGCTATGCAGTGTCTTTTAAACCTATTTTACTCTGAAACCAAAATCTTTTAAACGGCGCATGTAAAATAAACAGCGTGTGTGAAAATAAATTGGGCCTGACGTGCCTGACAAGCACTGAATAAATGGACCACAAAGGGTTAAATGCTGAACATCATCAATGTAGGCGGCTGTGTAACTTTTTGCCCCTTACAGCACTTGGTCCATGACTCATTGAAAAGTAGCAGCTGCTCCATGTAGCCCAAACGGCATTACAATGAACTTGGTACCTTGAATGGTGTCAGCTCTTTAGCAAACTCTGTTAAAGGCACTTGCCAATAACCTTTGCATAAATCCAGTGTGCTCAGGTATTTAGCTTTTCCCAACCGCTCGATAAGTTCGTCAACCCTAGGCATAAGGTATGGCTTGAAAGCTGAAATGGTATTCATCTTGGAAAAGTTCACACAAAATCGTAAGCTGCCGTCCTTTTTGGTACTAGAATGATCATTCACTGTGTGAAGGTTCAATCACCCCCATCTGCAACATTACCTCCACGCCTTTCTTAGAGCGGGTATGAGACTTGCAGGAACTCTGCTACACATTTATTGAATTGGTCATGGACTTAACAGACAAATCCGACCCAATTCCTCCTGAAATAAGCCCTCTGGAACACACTGGAGTAACTCTGTCAGTTGCGTTGGAGAGAAATTAATCATCTCAGGGTATGTTGAATGTCCCTGAGCAATAGGAAAGTACTGTTCCTTCAGCTCTTCTTCTTTTGTAATGATGCAGGCCCATAACTGGCTAGATACTGACTCGTTACTAGGCACTCATTCCTTCCATAGGTTAATATGGCATAATGTGGAGTTTTCTTCCTTTTATCTGGCATGGAAAGCTCATAAGTGCCCAGGCCCATTTCCTTTAAGATCTCATTAAGGATCTTAAGGGTCCTTGCCATTTAGCCAACAGTTCACTTTCTGATGTTGTTAAGAGCAGTAGCACCTTCTGTCCCGGAACAGAAGATCCAGCATGTGAAAAGTGATCATACCACATGTTTTGTTGTTTCTGTGCTTCAGCCATGTTCTTATGAACAAAAGTTGAGAGTTTATCCAAATTTTGCCACATTTTAAGCACATATGATAGAATATTCATGCATCGTTATGGTTGCTGTCCTTCCAGGCCTCCTTCAACACATCAAGGGGACCTCGAACTTGACGACCATACACGAGCTCAAAATGTGAATAACCTGTGGGATGCTTGTGGGACAAGGGAGTCAGTGATCCCAATCAGACCCGCTATCAAAATCAAACTTCTGCAGCATACTCTTGAGGATTTGGTTAAAACATTTGACCAGTCATTCAGTCTGCGGATGATATTGTGTGGTTCTAATGCCTTTTATCCCTAACAACTTATACACCTGTCCCATCAATTTGGAATTAAAATTAGCGCCTTAATCAGTAATTATCTCTCGGGAAACTCCCACTCTTGAAAACAACTTCAATAGAGCATTTGCTACCTGCCTCATCTGAATCCTCCTCAAGGGGAATGCCTCGGGATAACTTGTAGTGTAATCACAGATCACTAAGATATAGTGATTACCTGCACTACTTCTCTATAATAGGCCTACAGTATCCTTAGCCTTCCTGGTGAAAGGAACATCCAGAATATGCAAATTCATGAGAGGTACCCTATCCCTTTTCTTCCCTGGGGCTATGAACTGACATTCAGGGTATGACTGACAAAACTTTATCACGTCCTGATACATTCTGGGCCATTAAAACCTATTAGGACCTGTCCATGGTATTCATAAATTAACTTGTCCTACCTCGGTGTCGGGCACTACATTAGCAAATAAAAGCTTAAGCATTTCATCCTGCCTCTGCATAGTAACTTTATTAACAGTACTATCTTCCTCTTCCTTCTATGTAACAGGGCTATGCAGCTCTTCACGCAACTCAGTACCAAAAAATGTATCTTTTTGTCTCTGCTCTCTCGTTTTCCTACCACTGTATACAGACAAAGACAATTCAGCCCAACCACATCTCTCAGACTCCACTTTCTCTTTAGACTGGGATCTGGTTATTACCATTGAATCAGCCTTCATCTCTTTGAAATTCTGCAACAACTCAACCAACACCGAAACATCCTGCCCCAACACCACTGGATATGGTGCCCAGGACCCCTATGGTCAATACATAAGCTTGTCCCTCAATTTCAATAGCAAGATCAACTGCTGGGTAATCACAAACATCTCCATGAATACACTTCACACTAGCCTTCCTATGACTATTCAATAAACTTGGATCAATACAATCCTCTATCACTAAGGTCTGACTGCTATCAGAATCTACTAAATCTTCCCACATCTTGCCCATAATTTTAACAGATATAGTCTTCTCCCTGCTTGAATTCTCACCAAACTGACTTTCACCTGCTCTAGGCACCCAGCACATCTTGGACTCACTAATCTATCTTAAGGGACACCTTGATTTGATATGCCCAGTCTGACCACAGCTATAACAAATTACTTTATCTCTCTGTCTTCTCTGATAAACCACTAGTACTATTAAAACCGCGACCATAAATGCCCACAGACTTACCAGAGGAAGAGACATCTGGTCTCTGTTCTTGTCCACAACAATCCCCCTTTACACTCTGTCTTGCCGCAAGGTAGGTCTTCGCAAACTCTGCTGCTTGCTTAGGTGAAGTAGGGTTGTGTTCTTTAATATAAATATGGGTCTTCCTGAAAATTTTCTCTTTTGTGCGCTCCTTCAGGCACATCCACTTCATATAAAGTCTTTAAGCTGTGCTTCTAACTCTCTTGGTGTCTCCTTTTCCCGAAGACTAGTTGCTCTATACCACCAATTGTAGGTTTCTGCTTGAATTTCAAATTTCAGCAGAATAGTGACATTGACCTTATCATAGTTCTGAGCATCATTTATGTCCATTGCAACATACGCTACTTTTGCTTTCCCAGTTAAGAGCGGAACCAGGTGCAGGGCCCATTCATCCTTTGGCTATTTGCACGCCAAAGAAGTCTTCTTAAAAGTAGTTAAATAATGTTCAATGTCCTCATCTTCCAAAGAAGGATGCATTTTGGATCCTTTTCACTCCATAGAAACTGAATGCTTCACCTAGAGTTGGGTCTGGAGAGGGTACTGGAACTAGAGTTGGGTTTGGACCTGGTACTGGAACTAGAGTTGGGTCTGGAATTGACACTGGAGCTAAAGCTATTGCACCTCATAACAGCTGCTGCTCCCGGTTTACTTCCTCCTGTAGCAAAGAGAACTGATGCTGTAGGGCTCCTCACCACTGTTTGAGTCTCCACTCTTCTCTCATTTGCTGAATCCTCATGAAGTTGCGAAGCATGACTCTAAGTCAGTGACAGCGAGTGGGAGAAGTACAGGCGTGGAAAAGTACAGAGCAGTTTAGAAGAAGGCTGAAAGCAGGCTGAAAGCTGCAGAAGAAACTAAACTTAAAAAAAACCCTCAACATGGTCTTCAAGCCAGTAATCTGTGACACCTGCTTTATGTGGGAAATCTGAGAAAACCTAGCAGAGCTAAACTAAGTGTGCGTAAAGTGCCGCACGATCCAGGATTTGCATAAACTAGTAAGTATGCTAGAAATGGAGCTGGAAGAAGAGAGACAGCAATAGGATCTTGAGGAACTGGCACACCCACAGTTCATGGAAGTCTGCATCACCCCTAACAGACTGAAAGCCACCAGGGAGATAGAAGGTCAGAACAGCTGGGTTCAGGTAGGCAGAAGCAGGGAAAAAAAGAAACTTCGTCAAACACAACCACCAGAAATCAAAACAACCAACAAATTTGAGTCACTTCAGAATTTTGATGAGCAGAACCAACAATAAGAGAACGAAAGAAACAAAATCCAGGACCCCATTGACAGTGGTGACCAGACAGCAAAAAGAAGGGAGGTCATGATTGTTGTGGACTCCATATTGAGAAACACAGCAAGTTCAGTTCATAGTTTGGACCCCCTTGCTACAACAGTGTGCAGCCTTCCAGGAGCCTCGGTCAAGCACATCACTGAGAACGTGGACAGGCTCCTAGAACGAACAGGAGATGACCCGGTAGTAGTCGTCCACATCGGTACAAACAACATTAGAAGAGACAGACCAAAATCCCTGCAAAACAAATTCAGAGAGCTAGGAAGTAAATTAAAAGAGAAAACCAAAACTGTGGTATTTTCTGGTATACTACCGGCACCTTGCAAAGGACCATATGGACAGCTGGAAATAATTAATCAAAACGCATGGCTGAAGACGTGGTGCATACGGGAAGGCTTCACCTATTTTGATCATTGGACCACATTCTACAACGAGGACTATCTGTATAGACGGGATGGACTGCACTTAAATAACAAGGGAACCAGTCTACTTGGAGAAAAGATCCTCGAGCAGGTTCAGAAGCATTTAAACTAGAAAGGAAGGGGGGAGAAATCAACAAAAAACAGAAGGGAGACCGCATCAAAACAAGAACAACAACTCAGGTAAGACAACCATTAAATGTATTTATCTAAATGCTAGAAGTATCAGAAACAAAATTCTAGAACTTGAAGCTACTGCACTAACAGGTAACCATGATGTGATAGGTGTTACAGAAACGTGGTTGTCTGAGAGTGATGGGGACGAATATAATATTTGTGGGT
The DNA here is from genome assembly GCF_017654505.1 of Polyodon spathula. NCBI lineage: Eukaryota > Metazoa > Chordata > Actinopteri > Acipenseriformes > Polyodontidae > Polyodon > Polyodon spathula. Next base: position 37,673,012 of record NC_054541.1, read on the forward strand.
ATACACTGTATAGGAAAGACAGGCAGGACAGAAGAAGAGGAGGGGTAGCGCTATACATAAAAAACAGTCTTGAAGCCCAGGTGTTAAACCTGGACAAAGAAAATAAAACAGAATCAATATGGGTCAGAATAACAGACAAAAATTCAAAGGGCATAATAATAGGAGCATGCTATAGACCGCCAGATTCAGACGGTGAGCAAAATAATCTGTTATACAATGACATTAGAAATGCGTGTAGCAAAGGAGAAGCCATACTAATGGGGGATTTCAACTTCCCCCAAATAAAATGGGAAAACCCGGTTGGTAGCATGAAGGATGAAATAGAAATGGTGGAAATGACAAATGACTGCTTCCTAACACAATTTGTCAAGGCACCGACTAGAGGGGAGGCATGCCTTGATTTAGTCTTTTCAAATAACGAAGATAGAACAACTAAAACAGAACCACTGGCAAACTCAGACCACAACATGGTCTCATTTGAAGTGTTTTTTAAAACCCCAAAAGTAATGACTAAAGCTAAGGTTTACAATTTTAGAAAAGCAAACTATGAAGGTATGAAACAAAGACTAACAGAAGTAGATTGGAGTAAAATAGAGAAAACACCCACAGAAGAAGGATGGTTGTTCTTCAAAAATGTAGTACTAGAGGTGCAAAACAATTATATCCCTAAAGTAGACAAATCTAAATGTAAAACTAAATTGCCAAAATGGTTTAATAGATCAATTAAAAAAAAATATTCAGCGAAAAAAGGCACTTTACAGAGCATTAAAAAAGGACCAAAAAGAAAGTATGCAGAAAGAGTACACAGAACTGCAAACGCAAGTCAAAAAGGAAGTTAGAAAGGCCAAGAGAGAAATAGAAATGAACATTGCTAAGGGAGCTAAAACCAATTCCAAAATGTTTTTCCAATATTACAACAGCAAGAGAACATTCAAAGAGGAGATTAAATGTTTAAGAGATACAAATGGCAAAATCTTAGATGAAGAAAAAAAATAGCAAATATATTAAATGATTACTTTTCACAAGTTTTTACAAAGGAAGATACTGACAACATGCCCCTCATGTCATCCAGTTCCTATCCAGTTTTAAATAACTTTAGCATAACTGAGGCAGAAGTGTTAAAGGGACTAGGAGCTCTTAAAATAAACAAATCCCCTGGGCCGGATGAAATCCTCCCAGTAGTACTCAAAGAAATGAAAGAAGTAATTTACAAACCGCTAACCAAGATCATGCAGCAGTCTCTTGACACAGGGGTGGTACCGACAGACTGGAAAATTGCAAACGTATTACCGATCCACAAAAAGGGAAACAAAACTGAACCAGGTAACTACAGACCAGTAAGCCTGACTTCTATTATATGCAAACTTATGGAAACTATAATAAGATCCAAAATGGAAAATTACCTATATGGTAACAGGGTCCTGGGAGACAGTCAACATGGTTTTAGGAAAGGGAGATCGTGTCTAACTAACTTGCTTGATTTGTTTGAGGATGCAACATTGATAATGGATAATTGCAAAGCATATGACATGGTTTATTTAGATTTCCAGAAAGCTTTTGACAAAGTCCCGCGCAAAAGATTAATTCTCAAACTGAACGCAGTTGGGATTCAAGGAAACACATGTACATGGATTAGGGAGTGGTTAACATGTAGAAAACAGAAAGTACTGATTAGAGGAAAAACCTCAGAAGGGAGTGTGGTAACCAGTGGTGTACCACAGGGATCAGTATTAGGTCCTCTGCTATTCTTAATCTACATTAATGATTTAGATTCTGGTATAGTAAGCAAACTTATCATATGGGAGATACTGAAATTGGAGAAGGAATCTATGAAAAAAACCTAGGAGTTTTTGTTGACTCAGAAATGTCTTCATCTAGACAATGTGGGGAAGCTATAAAAAAGGCTAACAAGATGCTCGGACACATTGTGATAAGTGTTGAATTTAAATCAAGGGAAGTAATGTTAAAACTGTACAATGCACTAGTAAGACCTCATCTTGAATATTGTGTGCAGTTCTGGTCACCTCGCTATAAAAAAGATATTGCTGCTCTAGAAAGAGTGCAAAGAAGAGCGACCAGAATTATTCCGGGCTTAAAAGGCATGTCATATGCAGACAGGCTAAAATAATTGAATCTATTCAGTCTTGAACAAAGAAGACGACGTGGCGACCTAATTCAAGCATTCAAAATTCTAAAAGGTATTGACACCCTGGGATCCTTCAAGCTGCTTGATGAGATTCTGGGATCAATAAGCTACCAACAACCAAACGAGCAAGATAGGCCGAATGGCCTCCTCTCGTTTGTAAACTTTCTTATGTTCTTATGTTCTTAAGCTATGCAGGGTGCCTTCTTTCCTTCAGATCTCTCCACGCCTTTTTTAAATGTAGCAACCTTTTATTTTAGTGTTTTTCACCTACAAATGTTTTCATGATGTGTTTTTGCACTGGAAACTGCATCATTAAAGTTTAATGTTTGTTTTCTGAAAACATTTGAAATGACAAAACAGCGGGAACATGCTGCAGCAGCTCTGAATTGTATTTTACCAGTCAATAAGTATGTTAACTGCACTTCTTGATTCTTTATCATGACTGTGTGCTGAGCTTTACCTTTGAATTTTAATCAACCTTAATTGTAAACTAAATCTATCTACCTAATGTTAAAATACTCCCTCTACAGTCATGCCTGTAATTTCGCCCCTGTCTGAGTCAATGCTCCTCTCCACTTTTACTTTAATGATGACTTTACGCCCCAGGGCGTTGACTCAGCCGAACCGAATATATGTATTTTAAATGAAAATATGTAATTTAAGAAACTTGTAAAATTGGTAAAATAAGCGTAAGTAATTTAGTAAATCTTGTTTATAAGTAGGTAAGTCAAGTCCTTATTGTTTCTATGAATAGGATAAAGTCTGTCAAATATTTATTGACACTAAAGTACATGTAAAATCCACTTACTGCAACCCCACCATAAGAAACAAAAAAAATTAAAATCAGGATTGAATGGTTAATTTATAGCAGTTGCATAGTATTTCTGTTTTACAAATTAAAATAACAGAAAATACAATAGCAGTAGTATCAGTTAACTACTGTCAGTTATTAAAACTTAATAAACCTATTAATTGACATAGTCTTTAAAAAAATACTTGATAGAAACTATGTTTCTTTGTGCATACACGTATAACGTGTTATGATATATATATATATATATATATATATATCTATATATATATATATATATTATTATATTTTGATTTGTATACACTAGGTCTGTAGGCAGGTTCTTCTAATAAGAACTGAGGCTGTCCAACCTTCAGTTATCACCAGCTGGATGTTATAATCTAGTCCATGCATCAACCAGATCCACATAGCTTTCCTTATCACCAGATACCTCCATCATGAAAAATATGTTGTTCTCTCTCTAGAATCATGGCAGCTTGCATCCTATGTTAAGAAGCCCAGCTCCTTTATCTGCTCTTGTATTACCTTTTCACTAACTGTACACTTTCAGTATACTTAGTAGTACCATAGTTGTGCCTGCTGGGTGTCTCCATAAAGAAGGCCCTAGCAAGAGGATCATTTGAATTAGCATCTCCATTATTATTAGTCTGTCAATATTAATATACTATAATTAAGGTTTTTAAACTTATTTTGAGTCGATTCTGTTTCCTAATTAAATTCAGAAAAAGCTGTTAATTACAAAACAATGTCACTTGTTTTACCTTCATATCTTGACTGAGCCTGATTCTGTTTCACTTTATTTTTTTTATTTCAAACAGAGGTGATAAATTACGTTAATTGCTCATCCCTGATCCTAATTACATTTCATTGCTGCAGTCGCCTAGTTTATCGTTATCCTGACAGATTTTCTTTTCAGCATAAAATACACAGTACAGAGTGTACACTAACAGCAATTCCATCACTTAAAAGCTCATTAATTTTGGGGTCTTCTGGGGTGGCAAACAGGGAGTAAAAGCTGCCCAGGGGTGCCGGTAGAGAGAGAAGAGGCAGGTATCGTCACTAATACAGCCTCCCACACTGTCATTTTGCCAGATTTATGTTCAACATTTCAGGTAGAACCATCAAAAAAGCCTCATATTGGGGTCTTCCAAGTGGCGCATTCAGAAAAGGCGCTCCACGTGGAGTGCAGGATGTGCCTTATAGCCTGCAGATTGCAGGTTCAAATCCCTACTATGTCACTGCTGATCATGACCGGGGGTTTCTAAGGGGCGGCGCACAATTGGCCGACCGCCACCCGGGTAGGAAGGGCTTAGATTGGCAGGGCAATCCATGGTTCATCGCATACCAGCAACCCCTGTGGCTGATAGGGCACCTGCGGATCTGCAGTACTGCCATTCGGATCTGTGTTATCCCTTGACACTATAGGTCTGGTAGCTTCACTGTAGATCCGGTGTGCAAAAAACGACAGATTGACAAGAACACATTTCGGAGGACGTGTGTTTCAGCTTCCAAGTCACCATGGGATTGCAGCAGTGAACTGGGATAAAAAAAAAATAATTGGACATTCCAAATTAGGGATAAAACCAGGGCAAAAACCATTGGTATGACTAAATTAAAAAAAGAAAATGCTCATAATAATTGTAATAGTGTTAATGTATGTTGCTAAGTTAGTTTAAGAACATTTTTACATAAGAATATGCACTTTGAATATGCGCTAAAATGACAGTTAAAAATGTACATTCCATGGTTGAGTAATATGTTTTTTATGTCTACATGTTCTTCTCAACTTGTTTTTGTTTGTTAAATTACAATTAAAAAGACTAAAAGTATAGATGATGTATCTCTGTTTTATTGCTAACTCACAAATGTATTTTTTCCATATAAATACTGTATTAGATTGACTTGTAGTCTGAGAAATTCCCCTGCCAGTAACGATGAAAAAGTAGAATGCAAAACTCATTGAGAGCATGAAAAACACATTATTATTTTTCTATTATTCAGAATAATAATGTAGTGTTACATTTTTACAAAACTGTTCATTTCTTCTAGTCTGATATGAGAACTGTTTTTACCTAAGAAAATGTCCCTTTACACTCACTTGAAAATGTGTTCAGTATCTAATTAGGAACACAATTCCAGCTACTTCAAACAGAAACTGTATCCATCAATCGAACAGTCTGAAATAACCGGGCAGGCGTGACCATATCTGCAGCAGGACAGGGCTTGTTAGTCATGGAAGTGAAATAATAAAATAAGCCTTTACAGAGGCTTTATTTTAACAACTAAAAATCAAATATATGCTATTGTTAGCCCAGTTTCCTAACCACCAAAATACAATGTATAATGTAACAACTTTGGCCCACCTGGGGATAATGACCTTGGCCAACCAAACTGCCAACATAAACCCAACTGAAGAGTGCTGTCGGGGGTGATACGAAGGGTTGGTTTGTACTTTATTTGTCACCTTGTTTATAACAGTGTATACAAACCAGGTTTACGATGACGTTGCAGTGAACTGAACGCCTTCACTGAAGAAACTCAATTTGGAAAATTGATTTTATGATTTTAAGTAGAATATAAAATATGACTGCATGTGGCACACAATAAATATGAACTGGAGCTGTAGTTTAATTGATGGGGAGGGCCCCTAGCATTTCTCAAATGAGTTACCATTGCATGGTCATTGTCAATCTAAGTGTTTACATGCAAGGACACATTCATTGCCTTTGGTGACTGTGAATTATTTAAGCCTGGTCTTTTGTGGATGAATGTAAAGGTCCAGCAATATCGGTAGCTCTCCAAAAATGAATAAAGATTTTTTTTTCTCCACTTGTCAGCTTGGGACTATAATTCTTTGGGCTGTTTGTTTGGATAATGGCTTTGGCAGCAGAAAAGCACATTTCATGCACACTGCTAATTAGCATGGACTGATTAAAGCACCATGCTACATTTCAACCTCTCTCTTCAACAATCTCAGTCAAATCCTTGTCACTTTTATTAGCGCTTTATGTTATCTGCAGCCACAACACAGAGTGCCATCACTCTGGTCATTTCTATCCCCTACAGACCTGTTCACACTGTTGGCTCCTGGTTCATTTTATGAATCAGCATCTACGTGTTTTTTAAATGCACCCTGTTTTGCCAAGTGAGAGGCAAAATCACTTGAGCTCTAACTATTGCATATGGCCATATTTTTATTTAGCTTCAGCAGGTTTAATTAAATAAACACATCTTTAAGACTATCCTGTAATCTTAATTTTACTCTTTTAGGTATCCATATTCACATATTTTACAATTGCTCTTATTTGAGAATGTTCTCATCCATTTTACCGTATTTACTATGTGTTCTTACTGAACTTGCATAAGCAAATATTTTTATTAACTGCTTGTAGTCAAACTCATTCTTTATTGTGCTCTTATTTGACTTATCTGCTACTGACTTTATTGTACTTTATATCAGCTCTTATCTGTAATGTGTGTCAAGGAAATTCATGGTTAAATTAATTTTCCAGATATTAAATTCAGACTCTTGTCTGTGTCTCATGCTGTGGGGAATGGGTTGTTTCTTCAAAGCTGACTAGATAAGGCACAGGACACAAACTGTGTTAACTCTTTGAAGCTCACCTTCCAAAATGCTATCTGATTGTCTACTCTCCTAAGGTGTGCTAAAACTTACCAAGCAAGCTATAGTGACAATGCAGTTGTACCATTATTGTGTTAAAAATTAGTTAAAATGCTTTAAGAATAATTTTTAATTACATAACTTGTGGACACAAGTTTAATAGTTATTTTAGGTTTCCCAATAAATCTGAAGTGTTAATTGTGTTTTAAATTAATATTATAAACTAATAACTATTGTTAAATATTATCCTTTGATTGTATTGTGATGTGTTTTATATGCTTGTAATCATCGTTTTGTATAGAGAATGAAACGGAAATTAGTCTGCTTCTCCAATGAATGTAACTAAAGTTATATTGAATAGGAGGTATAAATGATAAATGTACAATCCTTTGATAACCAAGGCAGATACATTCCATTTCTAACACACCCTGTTTGTGTGACACCCAACTGTCTATCAAATACTGTGAACCAATGGAAGGACCGACATGGATTTGTTTACAGTACACGAGAACGCCTATACATTGTGTTATTTATACTCAAAACAAGGATTTTGTCTCTATCTTCTCTCTGGATTCGAGCTCTGTAGACTCTTCTACACTCTGGACTCTCTCTGGATTTGCTCTTTCTCTCTTTTATTTTTTCTTCTTTATACATATGTTTTTAACAATGAAGCCTAAACTTTATTTTTCTTCCTTTGAGAATTGAATAAATGTAATAATAATTTGGATTGTTAGGTTTATTTTCATTGTTTTACCAATACACTTTTGTTGAGTTACTGAGAACACATCGTATATACACATATTTAGCAGAGATATTAATTGTCAGTGTTTATAGATTTTGTAGCATAGTAAAATGTAGGACCCCATTGAGATTATCAACAGACCTCAAACAGGCAGAATGTTCACCGAAGCAGAAGAGTTAAACTCTATACATTTAAAATTGTAACACGCACATTTTGCCAAAATGTAACATTTTGTGTTGGAAATATTTTTTTCAGTTTATTTCTGCTTCGAATTGAAATAATCTTAAAACTAGGTAAATCCAATATATAATGATTGTGAAGATCTAAAATGTATATTTTTTACTTCCTTATTATTTAATTTATCTGTGAAGTACAGGTTGCTCGTCTTCCTCACATGAAATAGCTCTCTTTCCCTAGACTTTAGGTTAATTACCCCCCCAAACACTGTTCAAATAAATTCAAGATTCCCATCTGACAAGAAATTACAAAGTAAACCAATTTCCTTCAACTGGGATTAACTATAAAAAACTAAAAGTGCACTGCATAGGACCTACACATCACTGTAGAGAGGCTTGTCATAATGAGCAAGTAGTGAGGACCTCAGCCTCTTGCAATCCTAATGAAATTCTGGTGTGTTTGTATGTAGAAGTATCACTCCTAGAGGCTTTGATAGCAGCGCTGAGCAGGCTGATGTGAATAAGGTGATATATGATTGGTCAAGAATGAAAATAGATGCTAAAAGTGAACAAGAGATGATATTTGGAGTTCCAACCAGAGGGTATGTTAAATAAAAAACATTTTTTGAAAATCACAGAATTGGCTTTCTTGAGTGGGAAAAAAACACCTTCCTGGGGAAAAAACACCTTTGACAAGAAGACTAATGGTGCTTAAATAAAACTGCCAGACCCTGACAAGTGACACCTTGCATGGCTGATTACTCAAAACAGGCATGCACCAGCAAAAACAATGACAGGGACATTTTACAGTGAAATTGAGAGTAGTTAAATGTGAAAATTTTATAAAATTGGTCATTTTCTACTGTGTGTTAAAAATGTGTACCCTGGTTTTCCTACCAAATTTGAAATTCACTAATGGACTATTGAAAGAAATAGCCCAGCTCTGGAATTCTCCATTTAGACTCATTAAACACCCGACCAGTAGAAGGTGATGAGATGAACTAGTATCATCTGATTTTCCTCACTAAGCCATAGAAACGCAAAGGCCAATGCACTCCCTGTGGGCTCCCAGCCTAGTCCGAGTGAGGCGAGCCATTCTGGACCCTTATATTTTACATTTATAAACGTGCTATTTAAAAAAAAAAAAAAAATGGATCTCTTATGTTCAAAAAGCGATAGGAGGCCAAAGTCGGCTACCAAAATGTAAATGGATCTCTTATGTTCAAAAAGCGATAGGAGGCCAAAGTCGGCTACCAAAATGTAAAGACACAATCTCTCAGATGTTGTGCTTGGTGAACTAATTCAAAACATCCACAATTTTCTTTACAAATAAGTGGGGGGGAAGCCCTATCCAATGGGAAACGTTTAGTTTTTAGTTATAGCATCATAATGATCTCAAACACAACAAGACTCAAGAAGCACTATTTAGAAAGATAACCAATGGCAGTTCTCAGGTGGCCAAGTCAAAAAAAAAACAATACAAAGGTGGAGCCATGAAATGCAAATGCTGTGTGGCAGCTTTATTATAATATAAAGCTAATGGGTCTAAGAGGATAGGTTGCTTTTCATACTACAGCACTTTCCGTTGCTGTACCCGTGATCTGTACAGCATTACTCTGAGTTTCCTGTTTTATATTTCTCATTATAAAATGTGTTAATAAACTGTACACTTCAAAACAGAATTAGCAGTAAACAGACATTCCAAACTGAATTATAATAAATAGAATGCAGGCCTGCATGAGTCATGCGTTTTGTATTAAATGTCAACTTCAATTGAATTTGCATGTTCATATAACAAGACTTGTACTGTAGATGTAAGAATTAAATTCTTTTCAATAATTAATGTGAATTTCTACAGTTTTTCTCCTAATATCAAACCTTTTCTTTCACCGAGTAATTATAAATATTCATTTATAAAAGTAAAATACATTTACTAATACAATGTTTATATAACTTAAAAGCAAGCATCTGGTTTTATATAATAAAGGCTTTAAGTAGAAAATCCTTTAATTTCATAACATTGAAATAATGAAAACCTTTTTGCTGCACCAAAGGATGGTATGACTATTAAATATATATATTAGGGGACATTTTCTCAATGGGCATTGTGTTATTGTGGCTTTAAAATATGACTTTGAAATTGCTTTTAAAATGGTTGTAACCAGTTGAAATGAAATTTTACAAATATGAAGTAGCCCAAAGCTATCAGTGTACTTTCATGTGATCCTAGTGGCAAAAAGTGTGCTGTAATCAATCAGAGTCTGTTTTTTGCATGGGTTGATTACTGAGTGAGGTCATCTGCAAAATAATTAATTCCAGAAAATTAGCAGTTTTCTGCACAAGATCTAATTAATAGTATTAGTCTGAGATTGATATTAGTTATTTCAATTAATTTTCACTTCCTTCCATCCTATACTGCCTGACAGCAGGTCACAGGTATTTTCATAAAGCAAATCTTTGTGGTGACCATAGTTCCAAAATTGCTCCGAGGCCACATCCCTGCCAGTTAAATTATTTTAAAGAGCCAGTCTCGTACCCATTTACATTACGACAAAACCTGTAAGACGTATTGGACCTTGCTGACCTATTCACGAAGCCTGGTGGTATGTTTACTTTTTGATGTAAGTTCCCAGAATATGCGTCATCATTTTTTCTGACATGGTGCATCACGACACAAGTCTCTAACTCAAGAGTTCCCCCGATCTAGTTTTTAAAGATGCTTCTCACACTGCTAGGATATGGTTTGCTTGGCATCCCATGCAGCAGTGTCATCTAAATTCATTCAATGGCCTATCGGTTATAGAAAAGCAGGACTAACACAAGCTGCAGTATCAATATAACTACTTATTCCTGAATCATGAATACTATATTTTAAACTATTTTCATATTATACTAACCTAAATATAAGCCTAATTGTATTGTATACATTTAAAAAAGTAAAAACATATACTTTAGATTTGTATTTTACAAATCAGTGGAGCATTAGAAAAACAAACAAAAAAAAAAATCACACACACACGAAGAAAGAGGATACCGAAGAAAGAGGTGATGTAGATAAAGGATTTGCAACAGTACAGTAACGTTTGATTTTTTAATGTTTTTTTTTTTTTTAATCAATCAACTCTTCTCTAAAAGTAACCTATTATTAAAAGGCATTATAAAAACTTTAACGTATTATCATTTATATTTTGCTTTTATTTATCCTTTGCTTATTAACGGGTATTGAAAAAACACCTCTTAATAAATCATTTGAAAATGTTTATAACAAACATGATTAAGAATTTATATTGTTTCTAGTCACTTTTGAACAATCCAAACCTGTGTGTCATTCACTTTCAGTGATAAGGTGTCAGAATTTGAATGACTGGTTAATATGGCGATGAACAAGCCTTGATTGATGCAGTCTTTTGAAATCAAGATGCTGCTATTTGTAAGCAGCACTTCGATGCATGGAACGTAATTTCTGGAATTTCATTTTAAAAAGACACAAAGGAATCCTTCAGGTCACTCAACAAGGAGACGGGTCCCTTCCGAAATGAGAAAACAAGAGAACAGTAAAACATGGCACGGAAATGTTTTTATGTATGGTAACTGTTTATAATTAAAAAACAATGCATGTTAAACATTGTGCAATTTAAAACTATGCTACTTGGTCCAAGTCACTTTAAGGCAATACTAATGTAAAAGCTCAAGCTTTAAATTGTTCTGCACATGAAAAACTGCAATGTCAAAGTAAAAATAATTGGGAACAATATTAGTATTGAGGATGTACAAGTGTACAAACGTATTCTTACAGACCAATGCATAGCCTTGATTAATACTGACTATCATATGTTTAGCCATATGAAGTAGTCGCTAGAGGATATCAGTTTGGAATTCCATGGTGGAACAGACGGTCTGGAAAATACAGCAACATATGTCTATACACTTGTATTTTGCTGTACTACAGACAATGGTTGCAAGATAGTACGCACAGACCGTCTTGGTACGAATCACCAATAGATGATTTTTTCAAATATGTGAGAAAACAGAATGATTCCATCAGTAAGGAAGTTTCTTAGACACATCCATCCACTTTAGCATAACCTCCTAATGTCCAGTCTTTTGCCACTTCTTGTTATGCCTTTTTCACATGTTCACTTTGAAAAGTGAATTTGCAATATAAACAAAACCACTGAATATATATGGGCTGGGCAGGATGACAAAAAAAAAACAAAAAAAACACACTAACTTGAAAGCAAAACCAAATTTAAAAAAAACTTTAAGACTATTTAAGTTTCAGGCTATTCATTGAATACTTTTGAGTATACATGGTTGTCTTATGAATACCATGGCAGTTGGAACAGAACTTCTTACCTGAAAGAGATGGGTACAGCCAAGATTTAATTGGCGCTATCCATTGATCCACATACATGAAGATTACAGCATGCATGAGTCAGTTGCCAAACTGAGATCCAAGCAGATCTCCAGCTCACTGTACTTTTCTCTATCAATTAGACCAGACTGCTGCTTAATTTTTGCTTGATTTTTAATGATTTTATAATTTCAGTAATTAAACTAAATTATTAAAGTAATGATTAATGTGGAATGTCACGTGTTATAAAAAGTGGTAATCTGTACAGTCCTAATTATTAAATAAAAAATACCTTAACTATTTGTTTTCTGATAGGACTTAGACATTGCTCTATCATAACCCTGTGTGAGTCCGAGCCTGTATCCCAGTTGGCTATTGGGTACAAAGATGAAGTAAAATATGGAAATGCGTCTCTGAATAATTTTTATATACTGAAGACATTCTGCAAAGCCTTTCCCAAAAAATCAAGATAAAAATAAATAGCATAAAATAAATCATACTTTGCAAACTGTATGAATCATCTTTCTATTCAATTTAAAGCTATTTGGTCCCCATTCTGAAACACTGACATCACTAGATAAACAAAACAATCAGACAACTTTGGGCCGCTGTTTTGCCCAGCTGTATTTAGGAGGTGGACTGTTTTCTGTCCAAGGTGTCAAAACATTCAAAACCGTCTGGTTTGTACCCTCTTGGAAGACACCCCTGGCACCAAAGAATTTATTCAGCAATGGTGACAATAACCCCCATTGTCTGGTATTTAGTTTATGACTTTTTAAAATCATTCTTTGTCAGTGGGGCAGTTTTGTGATAAGAAACCAGACACCAAGAATGCCCCCCCACCCTGTATATTCCATTTCTGTTAATTTCATAAACAGAATGATATTATGACCCAACTTTTTTTAAAATATGGACTGGACAGGAGGGCTATAGTGCAAAATTATTGACCCGAGGTAAAACTATTGTTACAGACAGGGGGCTATAATGCCTAAAGCTGAAGGTAACAACAGTCTTCCCGAGGGGCATTTAATTTTGCACCATTATCAGAGTCCGCAGTACATATTTAATATATGAGTCAGTCAAAATAATGAGAGGCAAGGTTGCATAAATACAACTTTACATACTGTAAAGCCATAAATATTTGCAAGCTTTTTATTATGAGTTTTTCAAATATGAATAAAAGAAAAAAAATTTGGCACTAACATCTTAGTGCTGTACATATAATGAAGTAATTTACTACTATCAGTATAACAGGTCGCCAACATTTCTGGAACAAAATAGGTTTTATGGTGTGATTTGCCAAATATTGTGGTCGCAAATACTTATGGCTTTACAGTATTTTGTTTAAATATAACTGATACTACATAAGTAAATAACTAAATAACTAACTAACAGAAAGTTGTTCTCTTGTAGTTCATTCAGCCATTTTATCTTGTTCAGGAGTGGAGGTGGAGGGCATTCCTTTGAAAAGGGGCAGGACTGACAGTGATATGAACCAATCACATGACAAAACACTGGATGTCTGCGTCGGTTGTGGAAGGGCAGTGTGGGTAAATGCTCAGGGTAAGTGGAGAAGCGTGTATTCTGTGTAGAATGTACAGGTTAGAAAGCTGCCAGGTATGTAGGCTAAATAAATATGTTTTGTATATAGTTTTGTATTATAGTTATTTATGTTTTGAAGTAGTGCATTATATAGTTTTACCCTTTGATGTTATTTTTACAAATAAATAAAATGTTTATACAATTTTGTATGTACAGAGACCTGTTACAAAATAGTTACTAGTGAAATGTTTATTTTATTTAAGTTTTTCTTGTTTTGTACTGCTACTTTTGAAAAAATAAATCATTTTATGTTTTGTTTTCCCATTTAAATATGGTATTTCTGCTATGCAAATGTTTGATGTTTTATAAACAAAAATTGATACGATCATTTGTCTTTCGTTATCATATCACAGCTGTTTAAAAAGCTACCGGTTAAAATTACTGGTTTGGTGTGTCTGCGTAGTTCCAAATTCCGGCGCTACTAATGTTAACCAAATCACAGGCCAGAACTTCCAAGCACCAACTCATTCATTCATATATAAAAGAATAAGAAAAGATCAAGCATTAATAACTGGGCTGTGACCATCAGCATCTTTTGATTAGACCTCCAAACCACTATTACATGAACAAAATAATGTGATGACTACTTCTGAAAACAACTGGGCACCTGGAAGAGGAAGGCCTACCCTTTGCAACTGCAACAGAAATGGTCAATGTTCAAATAAGTTTATTAAAATGAAAAGGACACCAGTCTCTCAGTTTTTGCTATATTTTATTGAGCTGTGAAAGACTTAAATACATGACGACGTTACAACCTTGGAAAACAAAACCAAATACTGTTTGCTACAGCATACAGGGTTTACCTGTTAACTGTAAGACACGAGTGAGGACAAAAAATATTAAAAATGTATTTCAAGGCTTTTGCAACTTCCTACATATAGAACAGAAACTCCTGCATACACACTATCCTTAATTATTTCAATTAAAGTTCATGTAATCCATTAAAAACTAAACACTAAATTCCTGCTTCTTTGTGTTTAATGAGTTAATTTCTTTCATAGGAAGCATTCTCTCACAGTAAAGCAAGCTGATAAAATTCCAGTTCTCTTCCTCCTTCATCTCATTATAATCACAATCATCATCTCATAATCACAAATATAGAGCTGTCCAAGTAGAGGAGGAGAGTGCAGGGGCAATTAAGTCACAGAAGAATAAAATAATTAAAAAAAAAAAAGATTTTGTTTTAGGATGTCTTCAGGATGTTCTCTTTGGAATGGTGTGTTTAGCGTCTGTAGCCAAATTCATCAGCATCATCGGCACGGAAGTCTCCATAGCGCCACAGGTTCAGCTAAAGAAAATTAAAATATACAAATAAATTAAACAGCCTATGCTTTTTGTGAGTTTCAGCAATAAAAGTGAGCTTTGTGAATCACTGTATTGAAAGTAAATATTAGCAAATATTGCCTTTAAATCCCTGCCTTATTTAGTTTGCCTCACATGCTAAAATAGCTATCAAAGACCAATAATTGGCCGCGTCATTTTTTTTATGAACCATAAATCCAAGCTTTGTCAGAAATCTTTCTAACCATGCCCATTGGTCTTTTTAACGCAAAGTGTACCAGAAGAAAAAAAAAAAAAAAAGTTTAGAATTGACTATAATCAAACTAATTACTTAGGGCACTTTCACACTTAGTTCATATGACCCTTTGATGTGGTGCTTTAAAAGGGTGGTTCGGCTTGCTTGGAGTGGTATGTGAAACCTCTGAGAACCATGTAAATCATACCAGGATGCGCATCAAACCAAGCGAATGTTTTGTAATGTGAAACCAAACTTGATAACAAACCGCGCCAAACAGTGAAGCAAATTGTGGAAGCGACATACCACTTCAGCAAACACTAAGGAAAGTCATAGGAAAAATATGAAATGACAATTGAACAACGATTTAGCACATGTATTGCATCTGGCTTTATTATAATTGTGCCACATACACTTGCAGGGAAAACAAAGTGGTACTGACTGTACAGTCATTAGTCACTGTTGCATTTGCGCTGCTGAGTTTAGTAAACCAGCTCTTGTTGCATCTATCTCACCACACTGTCACACATACAACATTCACAAGAAGTTATTATTATTATTAGTAATGTGCAATATGTAAATCTTTTTCATAATCAAGATCAGTGGTCCAGATAAGCTGCGTAACTGACGTTTTTAAGCATTAAAAAAAATCCAAAATGCGCGCTAAATTTAAGTTTAATACGTAAAAATACGCATAGCAAATTTGCTGCACAGCTTGTCTGCTTCCCCTAAAACTTCCACTAAGAACTACATCTCCCAGAATACAATGTCTTCAGTTGCTAGGAAACTGTTCACAAGAAAAACCAACCCAACAAACATTATCCAATTTCTGGCAAGCCCTGTTGTCTCTTCAGCCAATCAAAGTAAGAAGAAGAAATTCGAAGCTACAGAGGTTGAAGAGTTAACACCCCAGTCCAGCTACGAATCCAAATGGAACCACTACACACGACAGCAACAGTGAGTAATGAGTTTGTTTTAGGCATTAGACAGTGCTCTGTACAACTTGAACACTGACACTCATCTAGTAGTCTCACAAGGCTTGGGAACTAGGATAAGTGGAAACAAACAGCAGCTTACACAATATGGGAACTGGTCAGTTCATGACTAGTATAGATAGCGCTTGAAGCACTTGCATATTAAGTGGCTTGACTCAAAAGGGTCAATTATAAATATAAAATTATAGACATTAACCTAGAACTGGAACAAATTAGCAACATTTAAAATTAAGAGAGACATAAGAAGCCTCATAACCAACTTTGTTCTCAGGCATTTTATAGTTTCAGACCAGTAATATACTCTCATCCAGACCTTTTGAACTGGCTTATACTACTGAGAAACAGATTTGTAGAAAACTTACCCTGGCAGCCTTTGCAGATTCCTGTGCAATCAGGTACTCTTTGACCTGTGGGAGAGAGACAACAGAATAGATGGTTTACAGCCAGTAGCAACAATACATGACCACACACACATAACTTTACCATCTTAAGTTATAGCAAGAACAAAACAACTTTTATAAAAAGGATTTAAATAAGCACTTGATTAAATGCAGTTGCTGGTTTATTCCACTGCACTCTTATCAAAACTTGAAATGTCCACATTTATAAATTATTAATTCATCAATACAAGAAATGAACTGACTAAAAGTTCATACAGGCCAATACCCAATCAGTTATCACAACTACTGTACTCAGCATTGTATGCTACATACTGTCTTTGCCAAAAACAGATCAGTACCACACTAAAACTACCTACAAAAACTAAAAAAAAAAAAGTTGATGTCTGTGTTCATCAGAGAAGTACAGAGCACAGAGCAATGAATCTCGACAGGTAGCAATAGTATATCATGGATACAGATGGCACAGCATGCTTTTATGTGCTCAATGTGACCATTATTTTTTCCCCCACAATGGCAAGCATCATTGGGATGACGATACCCCATCATTCTACATCACTTTCTGTAGAGACTTGCCCATAACTACCAAAGCACTCAAAGGTGCTACATTTATAAATACTAAAAGTCTATCTCAAGGTCTTCAACTTAAATCGAAAATGTTTGTCATTTAATTTATTCAGTTTCTTTTAGTATTTCTAAATTTCTGTAGAAAAACTGTCAAGTGCAGCAACCATGACAAGCATATATTCAGGCCACTGGCATTTCATTGGGCAGACTGTCTTTATTTAAGAATATTTACAAGGGAAATCTTGGTAGCAGCAAATGCAATATACCAACAACATTCACAGAAATGCCAACAAACCCTAACAAAACTTCATGCGGCCTGTAAAATTTGGAAATACATTCTGCAGCTGAGTGGAGAGCAGAATTTTGACATGGCTAAATCTTGCAGTAAAGTGCATAAATGCCAATCTCAGACTGCATGCATTAGTATACACGTCTACAGTTTTCAAAAGACATCCGTTTTAGCACCATACTTTCAGAATATTCACACAACAGGACAAACTCAACACCACTTGAACTGTAAAGAACATCAAAATGTGCTTAAAGAAACCCTGAGGCTCCATAATACCAAGCTTCCTTGCGATTTGCAGGGGGATGATGAATTACTGTTCTGCTGGGAAACCTACACCTACACCAGTGATAGGAACAAGACCACTGTTGCTATCAGTTTCACCCATATTAGATTTTACTATGAGCAAGATTAGCCACAGTGTAACAAGCTCAGGTGCATCTTGTTAAAACACAAAGTAAAACCAGCAATGGATCAAGTCTATAAATCCTTATTGTCGGCCTTAAAGAGTAAGTAACGAGGTTCCGAAAAATAGTGTTACACGTCCCCATGTGTTGCTACAACTGTTTAAATAATGTACATGTAATTTTTCTTTTTATTGTTTAACAACCAACAACTTTTTACACTTTTACACAAACTTTAAAGTCTGTTTCAAAGCTCTTTTCAAAATATCTGCTCAGTGCACTGGGGTTTGAGAGCTATCCTCTAAACAACTGATTATAATATAAATAAATAAATAAAACATAAGTGCTTTTCTGTTCCGTACCACATTATAGATTGTTACTGCTGTGCTACCCGTTTGACAATGTGGACAATAATCTTTACACTATCAGCTCACTAGATCGGACATTCTGAAATGTGCTTTGAAACCGACTTTAAAGTTTTAAGTGCAAAAAGCTGTCAGGATGTTAACAATGAAAAAACAAAGTTATTTAATAGTTAATTCATACTTGGTATTGCTATTACTGCTAAAAATACAAAACAGGTCAGGTCTCATAGGCAAAAAAACACCACACATAAATATTTAACCATTTTATTCCATTTGATTAGCGTTTACGTACCAAACGCTATTTGCAGTGGCCGTCCGTAAAGCGTTGCTGGTGTCTTGCCAAATTTTACATTATTTCAAGATATGCGCATGTGTCAGCGGTTCTGTGAATTTTGTTATTATTCATTATTTTAAATGTAAATGTTCTGTATTATAAATGAGTTTAGACATCAAAACAGTATAAAAACCTCAAAACACACCTCAATATAATGCTAAATAGTGCCATGTTTTGAAGTGATACAAGGGTCCTCTGCCATGGCTGCAATCCAAAAGATATGCCAGGTGCTCAATTGTCTGTTTTATTTTCATGGATTAAATTCAAGGTAATCAAACAGCCGCTGGTACAACATTTCGATTATACCCATAACATTTTTTAATCAATAAACATATGCGCAATGCAAGCCTATAACATTACTATATATTCAGTTAAGATTATAATTGCTAGCAACAGCTAATGCTGAAAATGTTTGTAAATATTAGTTTCCAATCTCAAAGCTACAGTACCCCCCCCCCCCCCCCCCCCCCCCCCCCCCCCCCGTTTAACTACAAAAATAACTGGAGTACAGACTTCTGCCCTGCCCCCCCCCCCCCCCCCCCCCCCCCCCCCCCCCCCCCCCCCCCCTCCCCCCCCCCCCCCACCCCCCCCCCCCCCCCCCCCCCCCCCCCCCTCCCTCCCCCCCCCCTGCCCCCCCCCACGCCACACTCAAAATACTTTAACATTCAAGACCCCACCCCCACAAAAAAGGGAAGGGAATTCAGCTACTTTCAAATGACAAGTTTTGATTTAATCAGAGATTCTCTCCATTAGGTATGCATTGAAATGGAGCACAATCAGTTTAATCTTTTCGACTTTCAGTAGAAAAAATAGGCTGACAGTATGATAAATGGATTTCAGGAGGCAGAATCCATATTAAAAGCAGTACATGTTTCATAACTCCTATTAAGAACAAAATGACAGCACAGCCAAGAAATGTACAATTCTGATTAAGACAGCTTTGTTTTAGCAACTGCTAAAATAAGAGTTTGTAAGATGTGGTACATATACTAAATCTTATAACAAAACAATAGTAATAAGCTATAGAACCTGTAATTATAAATCACATTCAAGAGCACTAATTAACATGGCATAATCAAACCTAATTCAGAACAAAGGTCTTGCAGCAGTACCTACTGTGCGCATATCTCTCTCTCTCTCTCTCTCTATATATATATATATATATATATATATATATATATATATATATATATATATATATATATATATATATATATATATATATATATATATATATATTTATATATATGATATACTATGTAACACAATTTTTGTTCCTGGGTAGTAAGTGTTGCTTACGCCTCAAAAGTATAGAAAATGGCTATTATTCCCCACAAACTTTGCTTTTGTGACCAGGACAGTGATATTTCAAAATATCACCATTTCCAATGGGAAAATGGGCAAATGTGTGTCTTTTCGTTCACATTAAGTCAGAAAAAAACAACATATGAATCCAAATTAACATCTATTTATACTAAAGTAATACAAAGATGACTACAAAAGATTTAGAAGTGAGTAGTTTTTCAAGATTTACAATTATACTAATAATAAATTTGATAATAAATAAAATAATTTGTTACACAGTGCAATACAACTGTGATAGCTAACCCAGGTTAAATACCTGTGAAATCGATAAGGCATTACTGAAATAGAGAGAATATATCACAGCACTAGAGCAAAGGCTTTAATACCATCTGTACTAATTTTCCCACTGGGCTAAAAAAGTTGAACTCTTCACGATATCAGCACTGTGAGTACACTGTGCAAATGTAAATTTTATACCTGTTTTCTTTATGAAACCTCACATTTATAGTACACAACACACAATAAAGGTGCAGAGGCCAAAATTCTCTCTCAAATACCACAGTCATCAGAATTCAAGTGAATTGTACTTTCAACTCTAATGTTGTGAAACCATCTTCACAAGGATAATCCATTGTGATAGAACCTTTAATGTTGTCATTAGCAAATGAAGCCAGCAGTTTATAACTGGATGCCTACTTAATTTGTACAGTGTGTTAAAAATTCTTGCATACTCACCCAACAGGACTGCATTATGCAGACCAACAATAGGCTTGTTCTATGTGTCATATACTACTGATATGAACTAAAAAAGGACTGTGACCTGATGTACTACCATAGAGTATTGGCATATCAAGGGTAAAGCAAGCTGCTTTCTGACAGTGTAAATATTTTGTCTTAAGCTCATTATAAAAATCGAAGACTGAACAGTCTATTTCCGAAAATTGACCTTAATCTGCCAAACAAAATGTATATTTGGCTACAAGAATGGCATTATGTCTGAAGCAGTGTTCTTGGTGGGGATTAATCATTGTTTGACATGTACGCCGATGATTCAAAATTCGTACGACTGCTTCAGCTATTGATAGAAGGATTAATGGATCACCTTTTATCTGTATTTGTGAATTTACAGTAATCAATATTTAAAAAGGACTGGGATATACATTTCATTCACTTCCTTTACATTAGCACCCATAAGCTTCTTGACAGCACCCGTGTTTGCTTCATTTCTGTTCAGTAAGTCCTTCACCGCAGTAATCATTTGCTACATCACTACATACTTAATCCTATGCCTCAGCCCATCAAATTCATTTACTGTACTGCAATGCTTTACCGCAAACATTATCTATCACAGCAGGGTCCAGCTACTTCATTACTTATTGTCACTCAGATCAGAAATCACTACATCTGTCCCCCTGAAAGCATCCCCAAAACAAACACATTAAATCAATGAAAATGTTGCTTTTACCTATTAAACATGTACTGCGGGTCAACATCTTCATCACATACCAAAACAAAAATAGCATTCTAAATGACTAATTCCATTCATTTATATAACTGAACAATACAGTTTGAACATAGTTCAATATAATTGTTTTTTTACATGCAGTGTGGATTTATCCAAGGAAACATTTTCTGCATCCTGACTAATGAGAGCAATCAGTTTTCCATTTCTATTACAGAAGGGCAGAGCTCTAAAATCATAGCAACATGAGTAGGAGAATGTATTGGACAATCAAAAGCAAGAGGCTGAATTATAGAGGCTGACCTGGATGTTAAATTAACTTTGTCACACCTGATAATGTTCAAACCTGCATCAGAACTACTTGCACCAAATGATACAAACAGCAGTTCTTAACAGTTGTCAGTACAATATAAATTGATTGTTCAAAATGAGCTCTGCAAGAACCCCCTGAGACCCATATTACTAGAGAACTTTTAAATATAAGTTCTAAGAAATAGGAAATGCATAAAAGCTAGAAGAGTTTGCTTGAGTAAGGGCATCACTGTGTCACTAAAAGCCTAATGCATATGCTTTTAAAATGCTTTTTAGTCTCTCAGATTGGCTTAGAAAAATGGTTTGGATTAGGTAACAAGCTAGGAAAAACAAGTAGTGGCTTTTTTTCTTTTCTTCCATGGGTAAACTTGACTTACAGAAGTAGTGTTAGCCCTGGGAATTGTTTACACAGATATGTATACTAATGCCAGGTCTGTTGTGAACAGGAACACTCAGTATCAGTCACAATAAATGATACTGCCCCGCTTATAGCTCACACAGACACATATGCTCAAGAGAATACTCTCATTTGGAATAACCTCGTCAATAATGTATATTCCATTTGCCCTTAAAGATCCAGAGTAATAGTCTTAATTTCCATAACATAACATACTGAAAAAGGGAGAGGGGGTCAAAACAACAAATGACTGAATCGTCTGCCTGACTTTTACCCAATGGACCTCAGAGGACATAGATGACTGAACATTAGAATGACACGTGCCAGTCAGAAAATGCTGCTACCCTAAATAGCCTTCCTAAGGGTAAAACTAGGAATCAGAACTTGGCTTGTTAATTAGGTATTGAGCCATCACTGAAGAGAAATGGTTACATTTTTCAGAGCAGTGGGCAGCATGATTGGACTTGACAGGAGCCATTGAAAAAAAGTTATGACAAGGATCAAAGGCCCACAGTGAATGGTGCAAAGCCACAGCCATCCATCGACCTATCTATCTATCTAACTAACTATACACACACACAGAAATCCCCTTCAGCTGTGTAGAAAGAAAAGTAAGCACAGTGAAGTAAATTCTGTGGATGATGTCATGATTATGCCAGAAAATAATGTTCATTTCAATAAGTTCCAAGTTTGAAGATTTACTGCTGTTCCTTTTGTTTCCAAGCTGCATTTGTTCTATAACACTGACTGATCCCACAGATGGAGAGGTCTTCAGCAGTGTGATTATCATTGTTGAAATGTCGAGCTACTGGAAATGTAGTTGTGTTGATTCAACTACTTCCTAAAAGCATTTCAGTTTCACCAGTGTAGTTTGTTACTTTTTTTGCGGTGCAAGTAAAAGGTTAAATGGCATTTAGCAGACTGCTTTGTGGAACATTTTACAAAGCATTTGAAACAACACTACTACATTTCCAGTAGTACCGACATTTCACCAAAGATAATTACACTGCCAAAGATGTCACTGCTCTGAAACAAAAGGGAATGAGAGTTAATCTTCAGACTAGGAACTTTGGAACAAGTCGCCGTGCAGAAGGGTATCTGTCAAGCAAATAGAAACAAAAAACAAACAAAAGAAAACAGGCTATTCTCCTGCTGTCTTCAAACCACAACTAAAAGATTATTAATGTGCTGAGAATACCTCATTTCCAGCTAAATATGGATGTTATCGTTTTCACTGCATTTTCTCAGGTACAGCTAACCAAAGCTACTCTATTTATTCCTAACCCTAACCCAAGCAAGAAAAGCTGAAAGAACAAAGCTGTTTGTCAACTACTGTATAAAGACCACAATTGCTCCTTATGGGGGAAAAAACAGGATGACAGCAACATCTGTTTTTGAGGGTTATCATCTGGAAGAGATAGTGTATTTCATAATTATACCATACATACAGATAATTGACTCATAAAAGCACCGCCTTGAGACTTTAAAACTCTGGGATGATGCTTAACCAACGTTATCAAGTAACATTTAAAAAAAAAAAAAAACACTGGTCTACTTCAAAGGTAGCAGCTTCCATCAAATATCTGAAACCATCTGGAACAATGCTGTTTCAACATTTTCTCCTTTCCCCCCCCCTACTTGAAAATGTTTCTCCCAGGGCTGGAGACAGTCACTGTTTATTCACAACAAAAGCCCATGAACAACTGTTTCTAGATACAACATTGTAAAGCTATGGTACACATGTCCACAGATGTACAGTTTTCCATTAATACAGAAGCTTAACTGAAATAATTAAAATGTCTCAAACTCAAAGGGTGACTGGATGAAACCTGGTCCTCATCACCAGAAACTAGAAAGAATATCCAACACAGCACACATTTTGACTTCTCAGGTATTACTTAAAAGGCAGTTGAGACCCCCCCCCCCCCCCCCCCCAGTGTAACATTATATTCTAAATGGGAAATAGTAAAATGGTTCACATATTCATAGCAAGTTACTTATTTATTTTGACATTGCATCCCTACTTCGTGGAGTAGGAATGCATTGCATAAGGAACAAAGGATGGAAAACTAATTTCCATTTCAAAGAAGCAACAACTATTATTATTATTATTATGTATGTATTTTTTAAAGAATACAACAGATTAAATAGTTGTTTGCACTGTAATGCCTTTAGACATCAGTAGCCAACATCTGGCAGATGAATCTGTCCTGTGTTGGCATTGGTTTTCTAGGGCTTCATTCTACCTGTCACAGGGTCTTTATCAAAATAGACAAGCCAACACCTATAAAACCACAATAGAAACAATACATTTTTAAAAGGATCATTTCATGAATAGCAGCTAACATAATACGTGGCTAGAAAAACGAGAATGTTTACACATACATTTTATTAAAATATATATACACATTTAAAAAATAAATAAAACATCCTTAATATAAAAACTCTTTGCCAAATAAAAATGTCATCCTGGCATCACGTGATTCTTGCAAGAGTAAATAATGGTTTAAGGAATGTCACAGTTTAATGGGAGTAATTATTGTACAAATAGCCGATCTTCCATATCTCTTGAATTTATAACATGGCTTTTGAGTTCCCAGTTAAATTTGCATAATGTGAAAGCACAATCAAGCTGCTTTGTAATATTATACATTTCAGGCCTCCCAAAGCACTAAACTGAGTTTTATATGCACAATACCACTGGGACTGACAAGAAGTATTAATATATTTTATACATGCAAAAAACTAGTATGGTTAACATCATAATTAAAACAAAACAAACAAAAAAAAACTAAAAACACCCACACACAACAGCATTAGGCAGATGGAGAGAGCCATACAGAACATGTTTCCTGTTTAAGTACCAATAATATGATGTCATACTGGACTGACCAACAGATGTTCATATTAATTTAAATGGAGGTATTAATGCTCTACTTTCAATTACACAGTTACAAGACAGCATTATCGTTATTGGGAGACTGTCTTTCGGGAGTTCTAAGCTTTTAAAAATCCTGGCATCCTCAGTGTGGTGGATCCGGCATTGGACGTCACCATTTGTGCACAGGCTAGCAGAAACCAAATGCCCTTCTATAAAACAGCAAAAAGCCATATTCTGTCAAAACATTTACTACATTAAAAAGGTGTCATTTTCTGAATACATATGCTAATGAATTTTCCACAGCACATTCGCAAGTGTTGAGAAAATAGACTAGTTTAACACAAATGGTTTTTTTTCCACTTTAACAGAACCCGACAATGTGGTGCTTAACAGTATAGGTCTTTGATAAATAAATTACAGTTACGTTTCTGTGTAATTTCCCTCAATAGCCAATGCCTGACTTGCCGTGACCCCACCTTTTCTGGACATACAGAACAACATTTCCTAGCATCAGATATCAATGAACACCCAACAGCATCATATTATACCCCATCTTCATAACAGCACACAGAAAGGCCATCCATCTTCCATTAGGAAACACACCTTTCATCTGTTCATTACATCAAGTCTAGAACATACCTGGGTGTTCCAAAACACTTAAGGGGGTCCGATATTTCTTTGCTTTTTAAATAGTAACAACTACGACTAATTAGAGAAGCTCTTCTCTTTCTCTCTCCATTATCACATTGGTTAGATTAAAAGTCCATGATGCATTGCTTTTTTGAATGACGCACTCACAGTTTTGGGAGCTGATATAATTAGTTTTACTCGATGGAAACATTTAGGGCTGGTGTATCAAACAATTTTTTACATTTATTTATTTTTTAATAAAAACTACAGGAGACACCTGAGGGCATTTTTTGTTTTCACATTTGACTGATGCATACTGAAAAGAGCAATGGAATTCACTTGGCTCCAATTCAACCATTCCACTTATGCTGCCAATAACCAGTCCATTTTCACATGGCAAGAATACTTGTTACTGCTGCATGTACTGCCACGTTCAAACATTAAACAATTAGTGAAATGCCAGTAAAGTGAAAGCAAGGTGACCAGTTAAACGCACATTTGTGTTTTTCTGCAAACTATGTGAAACTGTGTAAAAATATGTATTATACTGAATGTGTGATTTATACTTAACACATGCTGCTCCATGTCATATAGATTTTTCCTTGTATCAAAACAGCCATTCTGTTATATAAATATACAGTATATTACAGTATATTGTCACATTTTGACTTGCATAGAAGTATTGTCTAGAGGCTTGTGAATCTTGAGACCACACATGCTTCATATTAGAAGTTATTCCTGCCATTTTGGTGCAATTGTGTCCATCCATGTTCTTGAGAATATTACACACGACAGAATCTTTGACGTTACTATACTCATTTACTATAGTCAACGTTTGTGACTTTGACCTTGTGGCAGAGCAAAGCTCTGCCCTTTAAATTAGCAGGGATGGGGTTAACTTCCCCTACCTGCCTGGGCTTATTATGTTCAGGTGGCTGGGGTTGATTAGTTGATTAGGTTGATTAACGATCAATCAGCGCCCAGCCACCTGATATAAAAGGAGGCCTCTGCTTCTCATTTGGAGAGAGGGAGCTGAGGAAGCAGGTTGGTTTTTTTTGGTTGTTTGGAAAGTTTGAATCCAGTGAAGGCATTGCCCAGCCTGGAAATTGTTATTTTTGTAAATTTTGCTTTTTGTCTTTCTTTGTGTTTAAATTGTTTTGTTTTGGCCCTTGTGCCCTTTCATTTTTGTGTTTATTTATAATAAAATAGTTATTTTTTTGAACTGCAGTCTGTCTCTGGGCCTCTTTCCACTCACCAGCCTGCCACATTTGGTGTCAGAGTGGGATAGCGCCACCTAGAGGCTCAAAGCAGTATTTTTGTTTTGTGGAATTTTTTTTATTTTTTTTTTTGAAAAAAAAAAAACAAAAATGGGAAAGAGCAGACAGCGGCAAAGGCAGGAAAAGCAGCAGCAGCAGCAGCTGAAGAAATGTAAGCTGCTGCAGCCACCGCTGGAGGACCCGGCCAGCCTCTTCCCCTGGTGTTCCTGGTGTGGGAAGGAGGACCATCGTTGGCGGTCCTGCCCAGACGTGCCACCGGCAAACTGGTGTGGCCGGTGTGAGGAGGACGGCCACAACTGGGCAGGATGCCCCTACAACCAGGCCCAGGAAGAGGTGCCGTGTTCACCCCGGGCATCAGGGGCCACCCCACTACCTCCAGCACCACCACCTTCCCAGGAGATATGGGACTGGTTGATGCACCCTGAGGCAGAACTCGTCCACGATCTCCCCATAGTTATCAACACACTGTGGCGTCGAGATGGGGAGAAGTGGGAACAGTGGGAGGAACAACACCACCCGGCCTCCTTCCCAGAGGTTGCCCTCATGGTGGCTGTAGACATGGGAGATGCCCCGGTCACTCCAATAAAGAGGGGTGAGCCGCCTTCCCGAGAGCCAGAGAGGGGTGAGGAGCCGCCGTCGCTCCCAGAGCCAGAGAGGGGTGAGGAGCCGCCGTCGCTCCCAGAGCCAGAGAGGGGTGAGGAGCCGCCGTCGCTCCCAGAGCCAGAGAGGGGTGAGGAGCCGCCGTCGTCCCCAGAGCCAGAGAGGGGTGAGCTGCTTTCCCGAGAGCCCGAGAGGGGTGAGGAGCCGCCGCCGCTCTCAGAGCCCGAGAGGGAGGAGCCGCCGCCGCCGCCGCTCTCAGAGCCCGAGAGGGAGGAGCCGCCGCCGCCACCGCTCTCAGAGCCCGAGAGGGAGGAGCCGCCGCCGCCGCTCTCAGAGCCCAGAGGGGAGGAGCTATGGCCCAAGGATGCCTGCCTTGCACCGCCCAGGGATGCCACGCCCGCTCCGCTCAGGGATGACACATTTGGATCGCCTGGGGTTGCCTGCTGCTTCGCATGGCCTGGGGTTGCCTGCTGCTCCGCATCGATTGGGACTGCTGGTGTCTCCTTTTTGTTTTCTACGGTTGCCGAGGGTCCACTGCCGTTGCCACCTCCGCCACTAGAGGGAGCCGGGCCGCCGTCGCCGTACTACCTTGGAGATTCGGGGCCCCCTCAACCAAAGAAGGCTTGGGGGCTCCGACATCAACCCCGCCCACCACCACCCACCATAACAGCCCACCCAAGGGACATAATTGGACTCTTGGGGGGAGGGGGGTGGGGGGGGAGGGGGGAGTTGGCCGATTGCGGCCGGTGTACGTTGTACATGGGGGGGAGGTGTGTGGCAGAGCAAAGCTCTGCCCTTTTAAATTGGCAGGGATGGGGTTAACTTCCCCTACCTGCCTGGGTTTATGTTCAGGTGGCTGGGGTTGATTAGTTGATTAGGTTGATTAACAATCAATCAGCGCCCAGCCACCTGATATAAAAGGAGGCCTCTGCTTCTCATTTGGAGAGAGGGAGCTGAGGAAGCAGGTTGGTTTTTTTTTGGTTGTTTGGAAAGTTTGAATCCAGTGAAGGCATTGCCCAGCCTGGAAATTTATTTTTGTAAATTTTGCTTTTTGTCTTTCTTTGTGTTTAAATTGTTTTGGCCCTTGTGCCCTTTCATTTTTGTGTTTTATTTATAATAAAATAGTTATTTTTTTGAACTGCAGTCTGTCTCTGGGCCTCTTTCCACTCGCCAGCCTGCCACAGACCTTCACTATGAATCCAATGGAGCAATCCAAGAGGTTAGAGGTGATCCACATTTTCACAGTTGACACTAAAGTTTGAGTGCGTTCAGCATGTCAACTGCTTTCCCTTGCTCCCCTACTGGCTTTGAATTACTTTGTTTATTGCATGTCCACTATTTTAAGGCGTTATATACAGTGTAGTTTGACATTCATTCCAGCATTACAAAATATTTGACAGTAAGACACCAGTTAAGTTAGGGCTTCACTCTTAACCACCTTAATAGATGCAGGGTATGCTCTAGCTGTTGGGCTGGGGGAGGGGAGTGTCTGTACATATACATGGTTCATTACATAAGCCAGCAGGATTGCAGATTTAAAACTATTACAAATAAGACATTTCTAGAAGACTAAGATTAACCCTTTGTTTTACTTTATATTAAACCAAGGATAATGCAGTTACTCTGGGGGTGGAGGAAAGCCCCAGAGGTTATACAAACTGTTTTTAGACAACACTTCCAGAAAGTTGCTGCTGTCGATTTTCTTGACGCCAGCAAGGCTAAAATTGTGCTTTTCTCTTTAATATGAGTGGGGATGGTACTTCTTGCATTTATTCATACAGATTCTGTTACTAATGTTCTTTGTACTGTTTTGCTTGGTTTAAAAAAAAAAAATCTGGTAGATGATGATATTGTTTAATTGTAGTTGAATGTGATTTCACATTCTAATTGGTATTGATTCCTTCCAAAAACCTTAAGTAACATTGTGTTTATACAACTTCCTTTTAACCCTTTGCGGTCCTATGCCAGACCAGGTCCGATGTTATAATTTTCCTTTCCAGTCCGATGTCGGACCCTATCTGACATCAAAAAGACATCAATCACAGGTCTAGTCGTTTTGTTTCTCTGGAAAAAGCTGAGAAAACCTTTCAATGGCCGAGTGAGACCGATGGGAGCCAAAAAAATAAAAAAATAAAAAAGGGGCAGATCTAAGAAGTACACATAGCACCTGCACCATAGAGATAACAGGGACATAGAGAAGATAGCTGCTTCCGCATCCAGTGCTCAAAGAATATCAGAGACATTTGCAGAGCTTTTTGAGATGTTATAATAATAAAATAATGACTTGGATTATCGAGGAGTTTGGTGATAAAACGAGGAGAGGATTTACTAGTACGCACGACTATGAAGAGGTATGTGAAAAAAATACAGCGAACAAGGGGTGGGGCTTGGCTGGAGATGCAGTACTGAGTGTCATTTTGCTATGCAGTGCCTTTTAAACCTGTTATACTCTGAAAAAATAAAATAAAAACAGTGCAAGTGAAAATAAATTGGACCTGAAGCGCCTAACAAGCGCTGAATAAATGCACTGCTAAGGGTTAATGCTATTTTTATTTTTAGTAATGATCTGGTGGTTGTGGCCTTCGGGCAGTCCATTGTCGACATTTGGTTGTCCAAAAAAAAGTGTCAGGTTGCCCATAATTGACCTATGGACTGATTTGTATAAAGTACACTGTACTCAATATAGGTACAGTATCTCAGGGTACCCCACACCAAGGAAATGCATGTACATGGATTAGGGAGTGGTTAACATGTAGAAAACAAAGTACTGATTAGAGGAGAAACCTCAAAATGAAGTGAGTTAACCAGTGGAGTACCACAGGGATCAGTATTAGGTCCTCTGCTATTCCTAATCTACATTAATGATATAGATTGTGGTATAGTAAGCAAACTTATTAAATTTGCAGACAACACAAAAAGGCAAAGGCCATTCAAAATGATCTAGACAAGATTCAGAACTGGGAAACACATGGCAAATGACATTTAAGAGAAAAGTGTAAGGTACTGCACGCAGGCAATAAAAATGTGTATTATAAATATCATATGGGAGATACTGAAATTGAAGACAGAATCTATGAACAAGACCTGGGAGTTTTTGTTGACTCAGAAATATCTTCATCTAGACAATGTGGGGAAGTTATAAAAAAAAGGCCAACAAGATGCTCGGATACATTGTGAAAAGTGTTGAATTTAAATCAAGGGAAGTAATGTTAAAACTATGCAATGCACTAGTAAGACCTCATCTTGACTATTGTGTTCAGTTCTGGTCACCTCACTACAAAAAGGTTACTGCTGCTCTAGAAAGAATGCAAAGAAGAGCGACCAGAATTATTTCGGATTTAAAAGGCATGTCATATGCAGACAGGGTAAAAGAATTGAATCTATTCAGTCTTGAACAAAGATGACCTGACTCAATCATTCTGAATTCTAAAAGGTATTGACAATGTCGACCCGAAAAAAAACAAAAAACAAGGACGAGGGGTCACTAATGGAGATTAGAATAAGGGGCATTCAGAACAGAAAATAGGAGTCACTTTTTTACACAGAGAATTGTGAGGGTCTGGAACCAACTCCCCAGTAATGTTGTTGAAGCTGACACCCTGGGATCCTTCAAGAAGCTGCTTGATGAGATTCTGGGATCAATAAGCTACTAACAACCAAATTAGTAAGATATGCTGAATGGCCTTTTCTCGTTTGTAAACTTTATGTTCTTATATACTTTTTCAACATAAAAATTCCATACTTTTTCCAGATTTCCATTTGTTTTTACCAGACTTGTGTTTTAGTTAGTTTCTACTAGTTTTTTGACAGTTATCCACATAGGCGGGCAGCCGCAGAGTATTATAGCTTTTTGATCCAGAGTAGAAGTTGCTCCTGGCTTTCTAGAAGTATTTGTCAGAATCTGGAGGTGTATATCTAGCAAGAGACAATGCAGATATGCAAAAGAGAAGTAAGATACAATCTAAGAAATGTTCAATATTTGAGAACTACATTGCATTATTTACAAAAAGAATAAACAAAGTTGTATACTGCAAGTATACTTGTGCCAAAATAGGATAATATAATGGTACCAATAGTACACTAAAACCAGACAATTTTGGCACAAGTATACTTGCAGTATGTTACTTTTTTGTAAGGGATGATATTGGATTCGATCCAAACTTCTTTATACCCTCTGTTAAATATTGAATACTATGGGTGGTGAAAAATAACAAAAATGAAATAACAAATGTGCACACATTATATATTAAAATGTTTAAGTGTCATCTATTAAGCATATAGTACCCCCTCGCTATAACAACCCTGTTTGGGTCCAAAGCCTTTTGTTCGCTATAGTAAAAGGACAATCCAAAACGAACAATATAAGCTGCTGGAGTAAGTTAAGGAAGTCACCTCAGATAAAGGCAGCAGCTAAATTAATAATAATAATTAGTACCATTTTATTCTTTGATTTTCTTTATTGTTACAGTATTTGTCACTAATGGCACTAAAAAATAATAGACCTGTACGAGCCAACATCAGCAGCAGTTTGATTTATTTTTTTTAAAATCAGAATTTAGTCGTATAATTATGGACATAAAACTAGGATGTAAATAGTACATATCTCTACACTCGAGACAGCAAGGATGTAAATAGTATATCTACACTCGGCTGCTGGTTTGGACCCGAGACTGTTGCTATAATTGGTACAATAAGTTACAAGCAAGCACAATACATTTAAAAGAAAAATTACCGGTACGTTTTATTAATCACATTAAAGAAATGAAAAATGCGATGTCAACATGCTACGTGCTAAATCTGAGTCAGTGATAATAACTACCGTATTCGATGATTTATTTATTTATTTATTTATTTTTCCTAGGTTGGGAAATAACGTTAACAATTTAATAAAGGTAACAACAACATAACAAAATGTGAATCTTGGTGAGCAGAGCACAGTAGCTTGTAATTCTAGTCTGTAACTGTTTAAAAAAACAAAGCCTTCAATATAAAAGTATATACTTTGGCTATCGTAGTGTCCGTTTTACCCTTCGTTTCAGTGAGCAGACAGTCACGTGACATATACCAGCGTGCTGACTAGATAGGATTGCTCGAGTTGTCAGGGGTGTTACATGGGGCAATCCTCGCGGGATTTGGTCACAAGCAATGTGTACGTCACCCTGGAAATCACTCAAGCATTACCAATGAAAAACATTGATCCCTCTAAACGTGTTTTACCGGGATTATCTGTGAGCGGAATATCGATTGGGAAACCGCTATTTGATTAAAGCACAGAACGTTATCTTGTTAGAGTAATTAAAAATTCTGGATTGCCCAACATATTTTTTTGGTTGTCCTGGAACGTCGGGCTAGCAATTTTGCGAGCCCCAGGTATGTTAGTGCAGATAATCTGTTATTTATAGGATAAAAACTAAAACAAAATCAAAACAATCACCACCAACACAGTTGGGTAAAGTCAACTGTATATTATAAATAAACACAATCCATTAAATCTACAGCCTATTAGCAGTTCAGTTAAATCAATATTTTGCTCTACCTGTGCAGTACCCAGGGACATATTTTGTTTAATTACTGTCTCAGAAATTTCGATTAACACATACAAATCTGCGACATGCAGATTAACTTGGGTAAGCATTTGACACATACTGTAGAATGGAAGTGTGGAATACAGAGCACTCTTGAATCCAAACAATCGCCAAAGCAAAGTCACCTACCACTTTTTGGAGATGTTTCTCCTTCCGCACATCTACCATGACCATTCCCTGCTTGACAAGTCCGAGTCCAACATCATCCTTGGTGTCTGTGAACTGCAATGTGACATGCGGGCAGCTTCCCCCCATATATTCCACATTCAGCAGACACTGAGTGTTTTGGATATCTCTCACAATGCTGTCAACTACATCTGCACGGGCATCCTCCTGGGGAAGCAGAAAAGGTACTTTCAATCTGATTAGACATTCAAAGGTTAAGCATTTTTGATGATATTTGCAGGAAAACACAACAAACATTTAGAAACCATTTGAAACTTCAGCACATTGTGAAACATGATAAGTCACTGCCGTTCTGACTGCAGCACCTGTATACAGGTGAGTTAACCGGTCATGTTTGGAGTTTATCATGCTAGAGACTTGTCTCTATGAAAATTTAATGAGCAGGTCTCCATGGGGAAATCTAATGCTTGCTGGATCCCTCTTTGAAAAACTGTTTCATGTTCAGGAAAAAGTGATGACCGCAAGACACCTTGAGGCTAGACCAATCAAGCATTTTCCATTAACTGGGGAAATGTGGTTCATATAAAAGATCAATAAAAACAAATTAAACATTTTGTAGCTTATTTAAATTTGACAGACTATTTAGTTCTAAAAAGTCCTGAAATACTAAGACAGAAGACACATTTTTAAATCTTGACAACTTTTTAAATCAAATCACTTACATCTTGTGGAACCTGGATGTAGGCAAACCCATACTCTGCAGCTTGTGCAGAAAGGGTTCGTATGTTGAAGGCTGGAGGGAGTGCTCCAAGGCGGGTGGAAGGTACGTTCTCTCTCTGAAGAAACACAAAGGGGCTGATGTAAGGATAGGTGCAGTGCAGAGCCCCGTGAAAAGCAAATGTGATTTTACAAACCTTTTTGGTTGCATACGTTCTTCTTCTTCTTATTTAGCAGATGCTTTTATCTAAAGCAACAGACACTAGGGGTTGAACTATGCATCACAACTGCTGCTGCAGAGTCACTTGTAATAGAACCACTGTTTTACAGCTCATCTGGAGTATGGAGCACAAGGAATTTAAGTGACTTTCTCAGGGTCACTCACAGTAAGTCAGTGGTTGAGGGATTGAACCAGGAACCTTGAGGGAAAGTAGTCTGTCTGCTTCTGCAATGTATTTTTTTTTTTTTTTTAAATACCACTGCTGTGGATGCAGAATAAAGGGCACTATGTGCTGTACAAACGTTTATCAACACTCATCGTTGGCTGACCTGTATAAGATGCTTAGTTGTGCAAAACCCTCACCACCTACTGTGTATAATCCTTGTGGTTTCTTTTATAGCTGGCGTGTGCCTTCTCTCTAATCTGTTCTGGAAATCTGATACATAACCTCAAAATAATAAATGTCAAACAGCAACTATGAAATCCAGAATCCGATAGTGTCAAGGATACTTCCTTTACAAGTGAGAGAAAAAAAAATAAAATAAATAAAACTACTTACGTTGCCATAGTCTATGTAAAAGACATGAACTTTAGCAGGTGATTCTATCTTCTCTACTCGTGCTCTGTACCTTTATTCGGGGTAGAAACAAAAAGAACAGATGTAAATCATTACATGCTTAGTTCGCAGTAGGCTAGGTGTCACAGTGGATTGAAAATGGAATATGGAGCCTGTCACCTTTGAGTTTTCAAATCGATTTCCAACCAAGATAGTAATATAAGCTGCATTAATGTGTCATTAGGGTCTCAGTTTGGATTTACGTACACAGGTGTTCTTGTCACAAAAATATATCTTTACTTTGAACCTTACAGCCACAAATGACTATACATGCCATTATACACACCTTTATAATAGTGTCCCTTTCAGAGTTAAATAGTTTGCTACTCCTTTTCTTAAAAAAAAAAAAAAAAAAAAAAAAAAAGCAATTTCTTACAGTTACAAATAGTTACTTCTCTGGGACTGTTTACATTTCATAGAGAATTTTTTGTTTTGGCCAGGCTGCAGCTTGAAATATTGTTTGAAGATCCAGCTATCGCACCCACTTGTTCCCTCCTCCAATGCCATTTTCAAGCAACATACAATATGAAAAGCGAGTTCATGTGACAAGTAAGACTTGAAGTGCCTCCTCATTTCCGTGTTATGCATTAGCCATAGTCCTTTAATTAAAAGTAGCTACATTTATTTAGTTTTTAAGAAAGGAACCATTACAGTTACAAGTTACTAAAAAACATGAATTATAATAACATTAAATATATTGGGTTAGTTATTCCCCAACACTGTTTTATACAGTCAGCATTCACATATCCGACTCTATAAAATTTGGACTTCAGTGACGCTTAAATGCGTGTGACACATATTTTAATTTTATTTTGGTCTGTTCCAATCCTTGTCTGTTTTTCAAGGAACACAAAAGATACGTCAAAAATACACATCTGAAAGGACTGTTTTAAAATAAGTAGGCTTCCATTTAGATGTACTGTATTGGTTTTGTTGGTAAATTACTATATTTTCAACATAAGTAGTATTCAGAACGATACAATTCTAAAAAATATCACTTGCCAAAACTAGAAACAACACGTTAACTGTAATACAGCACATATTTTAAATCTGGTACACACTGTAGCAGTATGTAAATTGCCCAATAACATCAAATCTTAATGTTACCCATGCATAAAACTGTGTAAAAACATAAAAGGCAATGCAATTTAGCAAAACCAAGGGATTTAAAAACAAAACAACAAAAAAAACAAGTTTCCAGAATTAAAACAGTATTCAAAATTTCAGAATATACTAGTGCTCCATAAGGCCTCAAGGTGACAGTTCACTTGCAAATGAAAATGCACAAAAGC
The DNA here is from genome assembly GCF_017654505.1 of Polyodon spathula. NCBI lineage: Eukaryota > Metazoa > Chordata > Actinopteri > Acipenseriformes > Polyodontidae > Polyodon > Polyodon spathula. The sequence goes on from NC_054541.1 coordinate 37,708,750, forward strand.
AACATAAGATAACAAATATCAAAAAACAAATACATCACATAACTTAATGAATAACTGTTATATTACCCTAGCTTGTCTCATTCGCTTTATTTTGGCTGCATTTGTGTCAGGTGAAACTGGAGGAAGCTGTTTGTAACTGCACAATATAAGACAGACTGATTTGGCGAATTTAAAAAGAAAAAAAGGACACAGGCTGTGACTAATATTCAGATAAAACTGTAACATTGAAGAGATGGGCTTTGTATAAGAAAACTGTCGGAAATCGACGCGCACTACCCGTTCACGTAATTAAACACACACACACACACACACATATATATATATATATATATATATATATATATATATATATATATATATATATATATACATACACACACACACACACAGCTCTGGAAAGAATTAAGACACCACTGCAAATTATCAGTTTCTCTGGTTTTATTATTTATAGGTATGTGTTTGGGTAAAATGAACATTTTTGTTTTATTCTGTAAACTACTGACATTTCTCCCAAATTCCAAATAAAAATATTGTCATTTAGAGCATTTATTTGCAGAAAATGACAACTGGTCAAAATAACAAAAAAGATGCAGTGTTGTCAGACCTTGAATAATGCAAAGAAAATAACTTCATATTCATTTTTAAACAACACAATACTAATGTTTTAACTTAGGAAGAGTTCAGAAATCAATATTTGGTGGAATAACCCTGATTTTTCAATCACAGCTTTCATGCGTCTTGGCATGCTCTCCACCAGTCTTTCACATTGATGTTGGGTGACTTGATGCCACTCCTGGCGCAAAAATTCAAGCAGCTCGGCTTTGTTTGATGGCTAGTGACCATCCATCTTTCTCTTGATCCCATTCCAGAGGTTTTCAATGAGGTTCAGGTCTGGAGATTGGGCTGGCCATGACAGGGTCTTGATCTTGATTAACCTGGCTGTGTGGCATGGAGCATTGTCCTGCTGGAAAAACATATCCTCAGAGTTGGGGAACATTGACAGAGGAGAAGGAAGCAAGTTTTCTTCCAGGACAACCTTGTACTTTGCTTGATTCATGCCAAAGCTGCACGATTCCAGATTTGCTGAAGCACCCCCAGATCATCACCGATCCTCCACCATATTTCACAGTGGGTGCAAGACACTGTGGCTTGTAGGCCTCTCCAGGTCTCCGTCTAACCATTAGATGACCAGGTGTTGGGCAAAGCTGAAAATTGGACTCATCTGGGGGTGCTTCAGCAAGGCTGGAGTTTGGCAGATTTGTCTTTGTGAAGGGTACATGAATCAAGCCAAGTACAAGGTTGTCCTAGAAGAAAACTTGCTTCCTTCTGCTCTGACAATGTTCCCCAACTCTGAGGATAGGTTTTTCCAACAGGACAATGCTCCATGCCACACAGCCAGGTCAATCAAGGTGTGGATGGAGGACCAGCAGATCAAGACCCTGTCATGGCCAGCCCAATCTCCAGACCTGAACCTCATTGAAAACCTCTGGAATGGGATCAAGAGAAAGATGGATGGTCACTAGCCATCAAACAAAGCCGAGCTGCTTGAATTTTTGCGCCAGGAGTGGCATAAAGTCACCCAACATCAATGTGAAAGACTGGTGGAGAGCATGCCAAGACGCATGAAAGCTGTGATTGAAAAATCAGGGTTATTCCACCAAATATTGATTTCTGAACTCTTCCTAAGTTAAAACATTAGTATTGTGTTGTTTAAAAATGAATATGAAGTTATTTTCTTTGCATTATTCAAGGTCTGACAACACTGCATCTTTTTTGTTATTTTGACCAGTTGTCATTTTCTGCAAATAAATGCTCTAAATGACAATATTTTTATTTGGAATTTGGGAGAAATGTTGTCAGTAGTTTATAGAATAAAACAAAAATGTTCATTTTACCCAAAATCATACCTATAAATAGTAAAACCAGAGAAACTGATAATTTTGCAGTGGTCTCTTAATTTTTTCCAGAGCTGTATATATATTGCACACATACATACATACACACACTACATACATAAATAAAATGGGGATTGATTTTATTCTTAATACAAGGGAGGTAAAATGAGACTGAAGTGTATGTGGGTAACAGATATCCAAGTGCTGACCTGTATTGCATTCAGATTTTTTAGCCATGAGTTTGGTGGTCTTTAACAGGACATGTAAATAATGTTATCAATATATATTCACCAAAAATGCATCTGTCTCCTACTAGACTGGTAAAAGAAAATATTAATACATAAAATATTGAATGTTCATATCTGAGATTTCAGATACGTCTGTAATGGAAATGAGGTAAAAATTAAAAGCAGTGGGATTCAGTCTAAGTGTTCTCATTCAGATGTTTGTTATTAACTATGATGTACTTTAACCTATTTTTTATGACTTTGGGAAGGAGGGGGTCCCAATAATGCTGGCCTTCACTTTTTCTTTACCCTATTTACAACATGTGCACAATTTGAGTTTTATAAAACATTATAAAACCTCTAAAATGCACATGAGTTTTAGGAAAGATACCTTCAGTTGCTTTTGAACATTCTGAAAGGATGAATTGAACCATGCATGTCATTTCAATGGATGGCAGTTTCATTCATTCAAATACACTCTAAAATGTTAAAAGGGACCTTAATTCTTGTATTGTACTTTGTCATTCTCTGATCCCTCATAGGCTAGCTCCTTACCATTCCCCATCCGCAAATTTAGAGATGCAATAGTCCCCACGGCGTGGCAAGTAGGAACCCTCAACAGGGGGATGAGCAGCAATCTCACTTCTCATGGTTTCCATCAGTTTCTCCAGCTGGGTGCCTATGAAAGACACAAGGCCAAAAGGATAATGGAGTCTGCATTGTCACACTGCTATCTTAATTAGTACCCTGTCGACACACATGGCAACAATACAACAACAAGGAGAGAATCACGAATGCAGATAACCTTCAAAAAGACTTCACACTATTTTAGTTCATTTAAACAGGTTTCTCATAGGTTCATTATTACACAAAATGCACATAAGGATGTTGTCCATTTACATATTTAAAGCTTGTTTGACACAATTATGTATAATTACAAACTGTAATTTGAGTGCCCTGTATTTTTATTAGTTTATGGTGCCAGGCTTGGAGAATAAATTCCTTAGATATGTCAATGTAAATGAACAAACCAACCAATGTCGTTAGCTTTTTGTAAATAATATGCTTTTCTGTTTGTACAGGTCACAGCAGTGTGGTCTGCATGATAAACCTTTCCTGTCAACCCATAAGCAGACAGCATTCTGTAGCTTTTCCAAAACAAACAAAAAAAAGCTTGTAGGTGATTTGAGTTGAACGGGTTTACATTTCACCTTAAAAAGCTGGTGTCCTTTGGACATTATCATATGTAAAAAGAGAACACTATTACAAGGTAAGCCAATGGCATTTTATTTAAGTTGCTACCTTAATTAGCATCATGTCAACGCTAAATAAAATGTTCTGTAGGAAGGCCTGGAGGGAAACTAAATCTGGAACACTTTTTGGGACAACTGCAGGATACAGAATAACAGATTAAATATTAAAAGGCAAGTACCCACAGGACTGTAGAGTGATTTAAGCCTTATGCTCTTATATTTCAAAAGGTTACAATACTAAAGAGCATGAAGGCAGATAACCGTTATTAACACACTAGGGAGACAGTAGTTACCTTAAGTTTAAAGCAATCATTAAAAGTTCACAGTGTTTTTTACTTACACTTGAAATGAAAATGTGAAAGAATTTGATTAGATCATCACTGTTCACTTGATCTTAATCTAAAAACAAAGTTGAGACAGCTATGCATAAGGAGTGCTCTGTACTGATCTACTTTTACTTCTCAGAGATCTTATTAAATAATGAAAGTGGTAAAGTACTCTGAATGCTGATTTTACGAGCTGAATGGAAACACTTCATTTAATCCAATTAATATCCAGACTCTTCATTATACACTAAGAAACAAAACAGAGATACTATTAAATTCAAACTTTCTGCATTTCACCTATTTCTAGAAAAAAAAAAAAAAAAAAAACAGCTAAAGTTCCCAAGCAGATTAGAAAAGCAGAACAATTAATTAAAATTGGGCTAACTGGAAGATTGTCTTGCAAATCAAATTTAAATATATATAAAAAACAGTTTTAGTAAGACAGTTACTAACCTTAAAACATGAGAGTTTATATCTAGGAGAGCTGATACAAATATGAACCTTGTTATATTAGATTACCACAGCCTGAAAACTTTTTTCAGATAATTTAGTTTTTAATATTATTTTAAAGCTGGATGTTTGCTTGTTCAGGATTTATTTTTTATTTTTTTTATCAGACTTAAGTCATCAGCATTTTTAGCACCTACCATTGATGTGAAGAACTGTGAGCATTTTAAAATAATGGAATGCATTTACTGTACTGAGGGTTATGCATCGACTGCCAGCCCTTCATAAAAATTTCCCTGCAAGTCAAATACTGTACCAGCCAGTTTAATGGTTGATGGGCATTTTTTCCAACTTCTGTCTAAAAGAATAC